>NC_143059.1:28905378-29056893 GCF_052426305.1 Pelodiscus sinensis | reverse complement strand
TTCAGGAAGATGTTAGCATTGGTGATGCTGACAGACTGTGGGGCAGATGAAAATGAATGGCAGCTCTGGGCAAATTCAGGGAAAAGTTCTGGAGTCTTGGATCACTGAAACATGCATCTTAATGTTAGCTGTCTGGGTGAATCTCAAAACAAGCAGTGTTATCACTGTTCCCACCCTTTAATCACTGCCCTCTTCTCATCCCTTTCACACGCTCCTTCCAGCAAAATGTCCACATCCTGGCACCGTTCTGTACACAGAGATGGGTCCTACAAAGCTGCTGAAAAGAAGCAAACACAGTTAATAGTTTTTCCAGTGGGAGTGGGAGGAGCTGTGCCTTCAATGTTTGCCTGTTGCCTGTGGAATGGGCACTCTCCTCAGGACTTCATTCTAGAGGCTCCAGTCCAAACTGCCAGAATGCTCCCAGCTCATGCAGGTTGGTTTGTCCACCCAGACAGGGTCCAGCACCTCACCAGCAGACAGATGGAGATGCACAAAGGAGGCGCACGTATCACACTCATGAGGAGTCCAGCAAGTCATCCTTCTGATAGCAATGGCTTCACAATGCCCCAGATCATCACTATTTCCAGACTTCCAGATGTGCTGGTTTGCCTAGCAGATGAGAGCAGCTTCAAAGGCTACCAAGGCCCACATTATGGACCCACAGCAACAAACGAGAGCACTGCTCACCTGCAGGGCATCCATATAGGATCTAGCTTCCATCCCTCCTCCTCCTCCCCTCACATTTAGCTAAAGCTCACCTTGATATCACACAGCTTTTGCTTTCTCACATTAACCTTCCCCCTTCTCTCCAAAGAGATTAGAAGATACAGGTGAAGTTCCCTACAGGCAGTCTCTGTAGGAAAATCTACTGCCCAAAAGCTTAGGCATGCTCTGAGATTTTGGAACTTTACACTGCATAAAAGCCTTTTAGGTGGCCCATTACACTCACACAGCATGTTTGGATTAAGCCCTTAGTCTCAAAATCTGCTGGAAGTCCACAATTTATTAAGCCGTCTTTCAACTTTAGCCATGTGCTCAACCTAAAAGCTGCCCCACTCCACACAAAAGACCTTTCACACATTTTTTACTGAAAGTTTTCCACGAGCATTAAATTCCCTTGACACACCGATAAAGCTTTGAAAATTCCAGCCCAAGGGATTCATGGACTTAGGTAGCCTAACACTACAGATTACAGAAGGAAAATACGTTTTGCAAGTAGTATATAATTTAATATTCTTGCCAGATGTTTATGAAGAGCCCTCAAGAGCACATAGACATCTTCTCAACCAGTGACAACAACATTTAAAATTTAGAATTATCCTGATCCGTTTTAGCTCTGACAGAAGTGTGTTTTATCTTCATTTCACTTTCACTGTATGCCACTGCTCCCACAAGTGTAAATACTGCACCCTAGTGGTGAAAATCCACAGTGTAATGCATATTTTTAGAGTAAAATCAACTAAACTGTATGATCAAAAATAGCCTCTGTTAAGTCAACATTGCAGATCAGAACCTTCAGCAGCAGTACTACAAAAGAATGACAATAAAGGAACTTCAGGGTTGGGAAGTTAAGAAGGCTAGGAGAGGAACAATGGAGACTCAGCTCTCCTACCCACCTCACCCCACAATTTAAAAAATAAAAACCCTGGACAGACATTTTCAGAATTTAAGATTTTCTTCTAGTTCCACACGTGATGTTTGCAGTGCTCGACAGCCTAGGAGAGAGAGAGAAAAGAACAGGAGAAGTTCAAAAGACAGTTTGCTAGCTATAAATAAAGCCACCACTGTATGAACTTGCCTCTCCACAAACCCCAGGACTTTGGAGGGAAATATCGTTGTGTGTTGCACTGAATTAAAATTCATTGAGGGGCTTCACAAGGAAAGATTGGTGGACAAAGCCTTAAACATTAGAGGCCTCTAAGTTAGATTTCATTTTCTCATCAGGGCCTAGAGATAGCACCCCACCAGAGGAAATAAACCCCACCAATGAGCAGTAATAGCCCACCACCACTACTGTGTTGGGAGCCAGATGAATCCATCCAGTAAAGAACCATGCTAAGTCCTCCTTTGCTGAAAGAGTACTTGGCTAAACACAAGGCTCATTTTGTACCTTTGATGGGATGCATTCATGCTGCAAGTCAGCGACAGGGTAAGAGACTATAAATTAAACCCCCGATGTAATTGGAGCCTCCCAAATGTTCCCTCTATTACCAACCCATGTGTGTAATAATTTTTGTTGTTCGCACCAGTGGAATGTGATGTACAGGCAGTCCCCGGGTTACGTACAAGATAGGGACTGTAGGTTTATTCTTAAGTTGAATCTGTATGTAAGTCGGAACTGGCGTCCAGATTCAGCCGCTGCTGAAACTGACTGCCAGTTCCGACTTACATACAGAATCAACTTAAGAACCCCAAGCGTCCCCAAGTCAGCTGCTGCTGAAACTGATCAGCGGCTGATTCCAGGAAGCCTGGGGCAAAGCAACTCAGTCTGCGTAAGTCGGGGACTGCCTGTATACCACCAGTAGAAACCAAACACCAAGACAGAATTTTTTTTAAAGTTACCAATAGGGATAACTGCTCCAGCCAAGACTACTTAGACATTTCAGAAGATTTAGATTTAAGTGTAAGAAAAATAAATAATGAAATACATCGACCAGTCAAAAAACTAACATCACACTTTCTGCGACTCAGACTGCATGTGCTAGTTGCTGGGGAAATCTCTGAGACACTCCCATATACTGTCTCTTTAAGGCACTCACTGAAAGCTTTCCTCCTCCTGAACCATTTTGCAGAGATGGTGTATGGAGGGGGGGATGAATGTGCATGTGCACACGCACGCACTGGGGGAAGTCAGAGACAACTCCCCCCACCCCACAGGTTTGTGCAGACCTCAAAGCTCCTATGGAGTCCTGAGCCCTGTGCCCTCTATATTGCTCTGTAGAGATGAAGCACATGAGCTGGGGCAGTGAGTGGTGGCAATCTGATATCAGCACCCTCCCAGGGTACAGCCAGCAGGAGGTCCCCAGGAACAGCTGCAGGAGCAATGTGGCTGCAAAGCAGCAGGGGGGAAGGGGCATCTGCATATAGGTTTCCAGCAGGATGCGCATGGCTCTGCTAACAACTACTTGGCACCTGAATCTCTCCTGGGCAGCCAGCCAAGCACACAGCTCACAGGGAACACCCGGGCCCACTTCTTTGCTTTCTGAAACTGGGTTTCTGAAATTAGGTTTGGGCAGTTCTGTTACAGAAGCCAGAACATAGTACTGTATGTGTAAGAGCTGTAGCAAAAGCGAGTGTGTTTCTCTTCGACCTTCTGAGGCTCAGGTTTGCAGCACTGCCTCAGAGCAGATACTGAAATGGAAATTCCCATGACTTACATTGCATTGAGCTGCAGTCTCCATATTCTTACACCAATAGCCTGGGCCCCACACACATTCTTCTGACCCTAAAAGATGCTGTTTGGACAACACACAGACTCCTAGTTTCTGCACAATGAAAGAGAAAGGAATGGTAAGCCGTGTCTTCCCATTTACATTTGGTGATCTCACTTCCTCTCCTGTACACCTATGACTGTTGCCAATGAGGTTGGAATATGTAGCCAAAACAGAGGCAGTGCCAGCAGCTTCCACACCTGCAGTGCCAGCCTGCTACTGACAATTCAGTCTGTAGCTCCAGAGTGCAGAACCTAAGGCCAGGATTTGAACCTTGGCTTGCCTGGATCCAACCACCGGGACTCAGGGTTCCCTCCAGCATTGGAGAGTCCGCGTTGGTGCTCCAGCCTCCCCATCTCTCCTGCGGGGCTGGAGCACACAATCTACTAGCCTGTCCCCCGTCCCATAGGCTCTGGTGACCAAGGAGAATATGGGGAGTGTCCTTCTTTTCAGTCGAGGGACACATCAGTGAGGGGGATTTTTTTGGGGTGCTTCTCACTTGTGTGCAGTCCAAGTGATTTTTCTGTAGGTCAGGGCCCTCCCTCCCCCCAAAGGTTCCCCACCTCTGCTGTAGCTAAACAAACAAGACTTCTGAGACTCCCCTGGAGGACACTAGGTCTCACACATTAGACAGTTTCTGCTTCTATGCGGCTTTCTGGCCTCTTGACTTAATATGGAAAATCCTACTAAAAGCAGGAGACCTCATATTTGAGTGTCAGGAGTTATTCACTAAACGTAAAATTGTTGTACTCAAGATTTGGGAAATACAGATCTGGTCACTCAGGCAAAGGAGACACATAAAAGCCTTTGCTCTGCCAAAGGCCAGAAGACTACAACCTACTGTATGTTCATAAGTCATTGATCAATTGAACAGTCATGCAAGGCCCAATGCACTTAGCTGATAGTGTATATGTGTACATTACAGTGGAGCCTATGCGTGCTAAGCACTGGACACAGAGAAAGAAAGAGTCAGTCTAATCCCTGCCTCAGAGAGCTCATGCTACACAGAAATTACATTAGCTGCATGCACTACTTACTCTGCACACAAAATCTGGATCCATTATCTCTGTCAAGATGGTCAGAAGCATTGGTTCATACTGATCCACAAACTGAACACACTGTAACAAGACATAAGTGGTTGAGACATTTTGTATTCATTTAGATGTGAGCATATGGGTTAAAGATGTTAAGACCCTGATATTGTTCAACATTAGAATTCTGTTAAAACCATATTTGGGGTTTTATATACTGAGACTTTAGCCTTAGTACCATTGTAAATAAGAGATAAAAAGAAGTTCCAGAAAATGGAAAAAAGCATTTGAAATATAAAGTATTAAGCAAGGCTTTTATTTTAAACACTGCTGGCTGTTCCCTTTCCTTTCAGCTGGAGAGAGTTTATAGTAAGGATATGAAGTTCTTAACCAGCCGGGTTAACCAATAAGCATCATCTTATCAGTTAAACTCTCAGCCCCATGGAGCTTATACTGCAGAGCCTGCAGTGCAAAGACAGCTCCCCAGGAGCGGGGCCGACAGCAGGAGCTAGTGCACACCAGGAGCCAGCTCCCAGCATGCTCTGGTGTCCGGGGAGTCGGCTGAGCTGCGGGCTCTTCAGTATAAAGCTTATATATGAAAGCTTTATACTGCAGAACCCACAGCATGTGTAACCACTAGGATTTTTAACAGTTACATTTTTAACCTTTTCTCATCCCTAGTTTATAGAAGGAAAATTTCCTCTTAGGTAGTACCAATGATGGTAAAACTGCCCTTTTGAGGCCAGGAGAAATCAGTTGAGATGGGCTGTTATTGCTGAAGTTCAATAAGTTTCAAGATGAACACACAAGGAAAGTGTCTGGGGATGTTGGCTTTCACTTGCAACCTCACTTTCTTAACAGTCAGTGCGGCCTGGCTGTTTCAAGCACTGCATTTTATCTTTTTTTGGTTAGATGCTTAAAGCCAGACTTACAAAGGAAAAGTGAAGAGATAGCTGGGAAAACAAAAGAACTAAGGCAAGGAAGGGAAAGGATACATGGGGATAGTAGGAAGAGAAAAGAAACTGTCTAATACCAGTGTTTCTCAACCAGTGGTACAAGTACCCTTAGGGGTACTCGAGAGAAGTCTAGAGGGCACATCAACACAACTGAAATGTGGAGAAAACTGAATTTTTGTTTTAACTTTTACAGGGTTTTATTATTTTTGTACAAAAATTTCATTGCTCACCTGGCTACGATTAAGTTGTTTAAAAAAATGCGTTGTAACAGCAGAAAAAATGTGTCTGAAAATTGTAGGTACTAGGAGTACTTTTTTTTTTTTTAAGGGGGTTATTTTATTTAAAAAAAAAAGATTGTGAAACACTGGTCTATACAAAAATAAGTTGACCTTTTTAGGTTTACTTGCAGCCACTGTATTAACTACTGCAGTGACTGATGTGCACAGCATCTTCATGTGTACATCCTGACCAGAGTGTTTTCACTGACCTACGGGGGTAGTATGGGAGCCTGGGTGTCTCAGCTCTGTTGGCAGCTCCCTACCATTATCTTGGTTGTGCCACCACAGCCATGACAATAGACAAGAGTCAACATTCCCCACCAGGAGCAGGATCTAGCTGTCCTGGGGCTCCGCATGGGAACAGGGAGCTGCTGTACTCTAGCTGTCTGGCTCGTGTCAATTTCACAGTGAAGCTAGGAAACTGAAAGAACAACAGCCAATAGCCAAGACAGGGAGCATAGCATCTACACAGATATGGTGTTGCCCTAACTATACCAGCATAAGCCCTACAACTCCAATTGAGCTGGTTTTATTATTCACCGTAGCAGGGAGTACATGGTCTGCATTTCAGTGTGTACACACCTCCACTGTTTTGTCAACAAAAGCTGACTTGTGGACAACACGGATGTAAAATCCTATTTCATTGGGTAATCAGTTAAATGTGATGTTTAATTAGTTAAAGAGGGGGCAGGTGGGAGCCACTCCAGCCCGCTGAAATAAAGGGGCCACTAGGCCCGGCCATAGGCTGCTCCAGCCCCTGGGCAGCCCCTGTTCATGGTGGGCCCCATGGGGCTGGAACAGTCCCCTTACCAGTTAACCTTTCACATCCCTAGTGGACAAACCTGTCTAGTGTAGACAGGGCCAAAGTTTCACATCCCAGGTGGTGTTCACAATTTAGCTAGAGCTGATGGAGTTAGCAGTGTCATCTGGTCCGGTAGCCAATTTTTCCTCCCAAAAGTAATCTTCAAGGACCCAAATGCAGAATGATGTGCAGACTACCCCCATCCTTTCATTATTCTGTCTACCAATCAGGTCTTATTTTCAGTGTATCAATGGTGACGTGTGGATTTCTGCTTCATTTTTGTTAATTATGATTTTAAACACAGTTAAGAATTGTATTAGCAGGCCCTTTTATTTGGTCTAATTTAAAGTCTTCCCCTTCCCTCTACCTTTTACTAACATTTGCTGTTTTAGATTGTGATAGATGAAGGGATTTATTGAAAAGCTTACAAGACACTCCTTCCCTTCCTCCAGTGTTCAGCAAGGGAATATGTTTTAGCTAATAACAAACACCATGATGGCACCTATATTTTATGAGGAAGGAGCACCAAAATTGCACCTGCCATTGAAGCTAAAACTCAGAGCAGTAGCTTAAAATGGGATCACAAGATGAAAAAACTAGGAGGGAAGGGGAGAAAAACTACACGTACAAAGTATTCTAAGACCATTCACAGTATTATGGTGAGAAGTCTGCTCAACGTTTTTAAACCAAATTTTAGCACAATGGAAGAGACTGTGCTGAACACAGGCAGCAGCAGAGCAAGCTCCATTGCACCAATATCCCTCAGCCCTCTACTGGAGAGAGGATCTCTAATGGAGAGAAAATGGTCCACCTCCATGACCATTCAGTCTATGAATGCTGCGGAGAATTCTAACAAGTTTGACAGTTGTGACATGAGTTAATTACCACCTCACTGGACAGCCAACAACTTCACTCATTTTAATAAGACCCTATCCTGGATTTAGACTGGCAATCTATGTGAAAGGCTGTATCTCATTAGCTCTCTCTTCAGCCATCCAATGAAGGGTTACCAGAGTATCTTCAGCTGTGCACTACCAGGCGCTGGTTTTTGCTAACTCATGAGTCAGTATACACTTGCAACTTGGTTAATCCCCTAAACTGTACCAAAAGGGCTGAGTCAATCCAACATGTGATCTGCTCCTGTGTTTCAATACAAGAAGTGGATTTTTAAAAATTGAACCCAGTTCCAGATGGGACAGCAGAGAACTCCCAGCTCCTTTACCCTCCAAAGAAGGGACAAATTCCTTCACTTTCACCATCATACTTACTACAGTTGACTGACCATCAATAATTGCTTATTGTGCCAATGGGCAATATGGTTCACAAGTCGATGTGTGAATTTTTTTTCTACCGTTTTGCTGAGCACAATGGTTTTCTACGTTTATCCAATTTGCATTGCTCTGGTTCTAAGGTAGACTGCCACAGATCAAGCTTCTTCCTTAATTGTGCAGTTTACTAAGAACAAAAAAAGGAAGCTTATGCCCTTTGACACCACGCATCAGAGAAATCCCAGCAGGGATCAGGCTTCCAATTTGGGGCTATTTAGAACCAACACACACTTCGGAGTCTCAGCTGTATTGTGGCTAGTTTCAAAGCAGTCAGGGCAAACGGGCCACTCAAATATCACCTGCCCGAGATGGAGGTTTTCAGCCATCTCAAGCACAGAAGTCACTGTGACAACTCTAGTGTTAACATCCAGGCAAAATGGGCAAGAATTTGTTCCCAAATGAGTTTTAGCAAGGACAACCTACTAAAGGATCAGGGTAGAGAAAAACCACTCAAACAGATGACTGGGCACCTATTTTAGCCTCAGATTCTCTAGCCTCACAAAAAGTATGTGTTATATATAACATCCTCTACCTGGTCGCTGACAGATTTTGGTAGGAAGTGACAGACTTTTTCAAGTGCAGCCTCAATTTCAGCTCCTGTAGCATTCTTCTCCAGTTGCTTCTCTATGTAAGCTACAACCATCTTGCACACGTCACAGAAGTCACCAGCCTGTAACTGCTCCGGAGCAATTTTCACTGATCAGAAATTAAAAAAAAAAGTGCTAGTTGTCAGGCTCAATGTTTATACTGGAAACCTCTACCTTGCAGTTGATCCAGTTCTTAGACTAAAGAGAAGCCAAAAGGCTAACAGTTAATGTCTAGGCCAGGGCTGGGCAAATTCCAGCCTGAGAGTTAGATCTAGTCCACCAGGGTTAGTCCCTGGCAGGCCCCACTGCTACATTTACAGGTATCAAGGGATCGCAGTTCTCCTTGGCCACTGCCATTCGCAACCAATGAGAGCATCGAGAAACGGTGTCCTAGTCCATGCCATTTCCCACAGCTCTCGTTGGCTGTGAATGGTGATCTGCAGCCAGTCACCCAATACCTGCAAAGGCACAGGTGAATATAATAGTGGAGGCCTGCTAGACTGCCTTTTTTTATTGCTCACCCCCATCTAGGCAGTCCCCGGGTTACGTACAAGATAGGGACCGTAGGTTTGTTCTTAAGTTGAATTTGTATGTAAGTCGGAACTGGCGTCCAGATTCAGCCGCTGTTGAAACTGACCAGCAGCGGCTGAATCGGACACGCGTGGGGCAGAGGAGCTGGAGTGCTGCTGGGTTGGTCTAGTAGCACCAACCCTTGGCGCGGCGGAATCAACCCGGCAGCACCCCAGCTGCTCTTGGGGACGCCTGGGGCAGAGCAGCTGGGGTGCTGCTGGGTTGGTCCCGCCACACCGCTCCTCGGCGCTACTGGACCAACCCGGCAGCACCCCAGCTGCTCTGCTCCAAGTGTTCCCAAGTCAGCCACTGCTGAAACTGACCAGTGGCTGACTACAGGAAGCCCGAGGCGGACCTGCTCTGCCCCGGGCTTCCTGGAATCAGTCGCTGATCAGTTTCAACAGAGGCTGAATCTGGATGCCTGGGACAGAGCAGCTGGGGCGCTGCCGGGTAGGTCCAGTAGCGCCGCACATTGGCGCTGTGGGACCAACCCAGCAGCCCTCCAGCTGCTCTATCCCAGGCGTCGGCGAGAAAAGCCTGGTTTGCTGGGAGGGGGGGGAGTGCACTAGCTGCGCCGGCCCCCGCCCCCCCCCCCCCCAGCAGACCAGGGAGACGCGGAGCGGCTTTTCTCGCTGCGGAGGACGCGGGCGGTGGGACCGCCGAGACATGCCGCGGTCCCTCCGCCCGCGTCCTCCGTGGCGAGAAAAGCCACTCCGCGTCTCCCTGGTCTGCTGGGGAGGGGCGCTAGCTCCGCATCTCCCTGGTCTGCTGGGGGGAAGCGCCCCCAGCGCCGCCGGAGGCATCGACAGTGGGGGAGGCACCCTGCACTAGCTGCACCCCCCCCCAGTTCGTAACTAGGGGTCCGACTTAAGTCGTCGGACTGACGTAACACGGGGACTGCCTGTAGTATTGTAAAAATCTCTACAGGTGAATCTGATCACACATTACCCAGGTATGTTTTACACTCAGTACTGGTCATCCAGTCCTTACCTTCATGAGAAGGCTTGTGGCTTGTGCAGCATTTCAGCAGGATGCATACAGATTCGGGAGTAGTTGCCTCCAACAACATGTCAATAACAGCTTTGCCATAGGTATCCACAAAGTCCTTACACTGGTCTTTGATACTTTGAGGGAACACGGAGCAGAGCTTCTCTATTCCATACACAATTTCCTCCTGGAATGAGAGAGTAGGAGTCATGGAGAGAAGGGAAAAAATATATCCATGGAATCAATCCCATTGTATTCATTTGGGTCACTAATCCCCTCTGCTGCCCTATACGCCAGCAGTAGGGCGATGATGATGATGATGGACCCCCTTGGCAGGAGGGACAGAGATCTCATTGTTCCAGTATCTTGAGGAACCCGCAGAGTACTACTACACCAGTTACCACATATCAACTCTCCCTCCACCCCTATAACACCAGTAGTATATGTGCCAAGGAGCTGCATCATCCCAGCAAGTACTTAGTACAAGTTCTCTTTCAAAACATCACAGTACAAGAGCTGTGCTTTGGATCAGCACCACACCTCTGTTTTGTTGCTCTCCAGCAGACTCGTCACCTCTTTCACCACCATCTCACATATATCGCAGACAGACGTTTCCGATTGCACCAGGTTTTTCTGCATTTGAGTATAAAGCAACATTTATAGAAGATTATTATGACAGTTTGCATGCAGCCATGTAATTTTACTTCATTCAGCTCAAAGAGCCTGCTCCTTTTACAACAAAACAGAAAGCGGTCCCATCATACCTCTGCAGGCTCCATTTTCACTTTAGGCACCACTTTTGCAGGCACCAGGGTCTGCATGGGCACAGATTTCAGGGAAGTGCAGAATCCAATCATGGCACAGATATCCTTTGGTAGCTGAAGAGAGAGATACAAATCAGCTGAAGACAGAACTTAGAATAGAATCTGTGTAGAAACTCTTAACCTCACGGACTCCATAAAAATGGAAAGAAAAAACAGGCTGAACTGAAAACAACTAGGAACTTGAAAAAAGTGCAAGAAGATTGTTTTCAAATGCAAGTATAGTGGAAGGAAACTAAAGTTTTGACCATCACAGTTATAAACAGGACAAACTGATCAGGTTTTGTAATTTTTAATCCAAAACTAGTATGGATTTAGTACTAGTTCTTAGGCATTTTCAAATGACCAACCCTTAAAAGACATGTATCTTCAAAGCTAATATGACCACAAGAGAGGGAGCACAAGTTATCTGAGCTTTATAGAGCTTGTGGCAGATCTAAAAAAGGCTGGGCAGTCCAAGATTAACTGATATCCGGGAAATCAATTATTCACTGGTTGCCATGTCATGTGATTAATTCTGTAAATGAAGTGTTGACATGAAGAGCTGCTTCCAATAAAATCACTCAGGCAGTGATTATATATTATCCCTGCAGCAGTAGAGAGCTTAGCCCATGCTTCTCTATATTATCAAAAAATGCAAAAAATAAATAAGATAGGCAGAAACCAGTTATTTGTACACAAGACTCTGGGCTTTGAGTATCTTCAAGATTTATACTATGTTACTAATCACAACACAGAGGAAGGAGCAAACCAATTAAAGCTAGTAACGTAAACATGTAATCATCAAATAAATTATAAACTGTGTAGCAGATAGGATTTTAACCAGGGATGTGGGGGGATCCCAGCTGTTGCCTGTATTCAGAGCATCCCAGTGTGCCTGGGGTATTGGCAGCTGGCCCAATGTGGAGTTGACAGCCTGGACCCTGGGCAGAGTTTAATCATTAAGGAAAACCAATAAGCATCAAGCAGATCGGTTAAGTGGTTACACTTTTACATCTCCAATAGACGTAAAAGCTCTCAATCTTAAGCAAGCATGGTTCTTGCATTGAATCCTCCCCTGTGGTACAGGAACAATTCTGCTACAGCTCTTTGCAATGGTACAACTATTCCGGCTCAGCAGTCCCAACCATGGTGAACGGATTATAGCTCTCTGCTCTAATCTTGCTGCAGCACCGAGCAGCAAAGATATTCAGGGGCACACCAACAATTTAAAGATAAAATTCAGACAGGGGAGTGACTTTGTTACAGCAATATTAAGTGTCCATTGTACTTGTAACAGAGTAGAGAAAACAACATCTCTTCTATTTTGTACATTTTATAACACAACCTCCCATTTCTGTTGATGCTTCACAAAGCAATAAAGGACAGTTTTTCTTTAGACTGACTAAATTTCAAGAACAGAGTTTACTTGATTCAGTGACCTCTGTGCTCAGAGTAATACTTTTTTTTTTTGGGGGGGGGGGGGGAGAAAGATAGCAAGACTGGAACTATTGTATCCATAGCTTGACCCACTACAAGCAATGAACTATAAATATACACCAGAATGGAGAGCTTACTGTAAAAAGGGACTGCATTCTTTTCCACCTATCCTCTTTGTGGGCATTTCCCACATACCTGGAATCCTGAAGGAATGATTTATGAAAGGCTAGGACAGAGCAGTGAGATGAGAGGCTCAAGTCCAAGAATGAACTGGGTTGAAATTCCTAAAGACTAGTTTATTCTCTGAAATAAGACATTTCCTGCCTCACTCTTCTCCCAAGGTAGGCCTACTATGGTTTGCTCCATCCTGTGTAGGGTTAATATAGCTTAGGGAAAGGTAAGAAAACTTTAGTAGGACTCAGGACCATACAACAGGCAGTTCTAGAGCACTTATAGCCATAAGTGTGTTTTAAGATGCCATCAAAGTGTGTTAGAAACAGATAAAAAATATTTCCCCTCTTTAGAAGTGGAGATTTTTAGATGCTTAAATCTGTGCAGACACCACCTCTACAGAGTCTTGAGTCCTTTGAAGCTGGTGGTACCACTAAAATATTTTTTTAAAACCACCGCTAGTGCCAGACACATGAGACAGGGAACAACTGTTCCAAAAGGATTCCTCATACCAACTACAGGCAGTCCCCGGGTTACGTACAAGATAGGGACTGTAGGTTTGTTCTTAAGTTGAATCTGTATGTAAGTCGGAACTGGCCAGTTCTGACTTACATACAGAATCAACTTAAGAACCCCAGGCGTCCCCAAGTCAGCTGCTGCTGAAACTGATCAGCAGCTGATTCCAGGAAGCCCGGGGCAGAGCAACTCTGCCTGGGGCTTCCTGTAGTCAGCGCTGGTCAGTTTCAGCAGAAGCTGACTTGGGGACACCTGGGGCAGAGCAGCTGGGGTGCTACTGGACCAACCCAGCAGCACCCCATCTGCTCTGCCCCAGACGTCCTGATTCAGCCGCTGCTGAAACTGACCAGCAGCGGCTGAATCAGGACCTGGGGCAGAGCAGCTGGGGTGCTGCCGGGTTGGTCCAGTAGTGCCCACGGGCGCTGCAGGACCAATCGGCAGCGCCCCAGCTGCTCTGCCCCAGAGTCCAAAACAAAAGCCTGGTCTGCTGGGGGGGGGAGCACACTAGCTGCGCCCCCTCCCCCCAGCAGACCAGGGACACGGGGAGCAGAGCCGCAGCGGCAGCGGGGTGCCGCGCCTCTGAGGCTTTGCTCTGGCAAAGCCTCTGAGGCGCGGGACCCCCCGCGGCTGCGGCTTCAGTCAGGGTGCCTGTGGTCTGCTGGGGACCGTCCCCAGCAGACCACAGGCACCGGGACCCAAGCGGCAGCAGCGGGCGGGTTACTGCGCTTCTGAGGCTTTGCCAGAGCAAAGCCTCAGAAGCGCGGGAACCCCCGCTGCTGCCGCTCCAGTCTGGATGCCTGTGGTCTGCTGGGGACCGTCCCCAGCAGACCACAGGCACCCGGACTGAAGCCGCAGCCGCGGGGGGTCTCGCGCCTCTGAGGCTTTGCCAGCGCTGGCAAAGCCTCAGAGGCGCGGGACCCCCCCGCGGCTGCGGCTTCAGTCCGGGTGCCTGTGGTCTGCTGGGGACCGTCCCCAGCAGACCACAGGCACCGGGTCTCATGCGGCAGCAGCGGGGGTTCCCGCGCTTCTGAGGCTTTGCTCTGGCAAAGCCTCAGAAGCGCAGGAACCCGCCCGCTGCTGCCGCTTGGGTCCCGGTGCCTGTGGTCTGCTGGGGACGGTCCCCAGCAGACCACAGGCACCGGCACCCAAGTGGCAGCAGCGGCGGTTCCCGCGCTTCTGAGGCTTTGCCCTGGCAAAGCCTCAGAAGCGCGGGAACCCGCCCGGTGCCCCTGGTCTGCTGGAGACGGTCTCCAGCAGACCAGGGGCACCGGAGCAGCTTACGAACGGGGCTTTCTCGCCCCGACTTCCGGGGCGAGAAAGCTCCGTTCGTAAGTGCGGATCCGACATAAGTCGGATCCGCGTAAGTCGGGGACTGCCTGTAAATGAAAACTGAAAGCACTTATAACAGCATAGTATACAAAGCGAGAGAGTTTTGTTTCCAAATAGTTTGCCAAAAACGTATCTTCAGCACAATGGCTAGCAGAAAAAGCAGTCTAGTTAGATGTGGTCAGACTCATTTTACATGTCAAATTGCCCTCTTCCCCCCACTACACAGACACACGGCCTCTTAAGTAGTAATAGAAAGGGAGCTGAAGTGTTTTCCCATCGCCATCCTCTAGAACATGAAACAAGCTTCAGGCAATGGAGGTTTACCGCTTCTATGGAACAATTTTTCTATCCCAAAAGACTTCCATGCATAGGTAGAAGCAATACCTCAAACAGATGGCATCACTTTAGACTACACAGATTCAGGTCAGCCAGGCACTGACTTTAGCTCCCTGGTTCATGCACTATAATAAGCATTCCAAGGTATTAATGCTACAGCAGCATCACATACATGCAACATGCCCTTGTTGTAACATGACAGACACAAGGTCTCCCAGGATTTTTCTAAATAGAAATCTAAGAGGCACTGAAAGGGCAGAAATATGAATGCCCCCTGTATCTTCTTCCCATACTTTGGAGGTCTACCACTGCCTTGAGCTATAAAGGTTATTCTAGCAGAAAGCCTGTCACAGCGCTGACTTCATCTTAGAGCTCAAGGCCTTGAGAGTAAAACCAGACACTGATTAGAGACAGCATCAAAATGTTCCCATACCTTCACCTGTACCCTTGAAAAGTAATCTGGTCCACTAGTGGTTCCATCATTAGGCTGAAATCTTAATGAAGAGCTGATACTGAGAGCAGGAACCGGACCTATTCATTGCACATCTTTCCTCTTTTTCACCCCACCCCCAAACATCCCTTGTATCTGTCAAAGCTGACTGCAGTCACACACCATGTACACAACTAATTAGCAAGAGGTGAACTACAACCCTATAAGCTAAAAAGCAAAGCACCCCCACAGGCAAATTTCTCACATACCTGGTCCTGCTGTTGATAGAGGAGATTGGAGAAAGAGAGAGAGAAAAAGAAATTGAAGACATAATAGTTTGATTAAGGGAAAACATGTCAAGCAGTTGAATTGCATGGACTGATTTTACAAAAATCTTGCTAGTGCCTCTGCCTCTATGCGCGAGGTAGGCAGTGCAAGGATGACACTTCACTTACCTAAATACTCCCTCCAGAAAAGCTTGTAGTGTATTAGAAATTTTTCAAGCTATGACACTGATAAAGCACCCTGGGAAGGACTACAGACAAAGTTTGAACACTGCTCAGAGCAAACCAGAATGTTAAATGTGTTCATGTTCCAATTCTGAAGTATAGCTAAGACTCAATTGTTAAAATTGAAAGTCTCAAGCCAACTTTACTTGGAATGAACATTCTAATTCTTTCTTGCATAAAATGTGCCTTTAACTTCTGTAAGCCATTTGTAACTGACAGACTCCCAAACAGGAGGCTCACAATGTATTGTCATATATTGTTCAAGCCTTTCAGACAAACTAGCACAATTTAAGTAAGGTTAAAAAGAGTTAGCACGTCTATTGCTTAGAACAAGTGTTCAAATCAGTCATGGGCTCTATTCACAGATCTACCCCGCCAACGAATGTGTCACTTTGGACACATCCCAATGTCTCAGTTCTTCTATTTTAAAATTAGAGATCACAATGCTTACCAGTCTTTGTAAAGTGCTTTGCAATCCCTGGATAAAGAAGTGCTATTTGGGTGGTTGCAAACAAAATTTATGCATTTTTGTATACAACATTTGTATCAACAGAATTATAATTCTCTCTCTACTACATACACCCCAAACTCAGGTGCATTAGAACTTCTTCTGATAAAGCTTACTACTCTCAGGATGTGATGCATTTATTTATTCAACCAGGTTTTGTTACCATAGCAGCCCCTGGGAAGGTCCAGCTCTGGTATATGTGAGGAGTATTTTTGGCATAAAGGTGAAAAAAAGAAGTAGCCAGGTTCAAGAGAATATACACAGTGGAAGATTTAAAAGCCATTTATTACATGCAACAAAGATGTCCAGGTACTCTCAGAATGACTGTGACAGATACATAGAGGAAACAGCTATAGAATGAATTCATTCTTTAGTCACAAACTTGATTAAAGAACCAAGACTTTAGCTATGAAGTTTAGTCTGGAGTCTTCATGACTTTTAAAAGGTTCAGGATACGAACACTCTCCAGACTACATTAAGAGGAAGCTACACATAGTAAAGAAATCATAGCAAAAGGCGGTTTAGGTCATATGATCTTACCATGTGCATCATCATCTGAATAGCCAAGTCTGAATACTGGGAGATGTAGTCCTTACACTGTGGGACAGAAATACAATCCAGTAAACAAATAAAATCATTTTACCCATACAAACTTATTAATGCCACGTTATGGTGAGATTACATACATCTTGGAAAATTCAAAGTGAGGTTTGCCACAATGAATTTGTTCCCCAGCATATGTAGTATTTTGCAACATATTATACAGTTTCTTGGAAGGTAACTGCAAGTAAACAATGTGGTATTTTGTCACAGTCAAACAAATTTCTTGATTTGTGCACATCATGTGCTCCCTGCCATTCCATTTTGTTGGTTTTAATATATTTTTCATTCATTAAATATCACCTTACCTCAGCTGGTAATTGCTATTAACTCTGAGATTACTTGCCACTATTCTTTGGGCTTTTTAAAATGTTACGATGCTTACATTAGAGAGAAGATTTCATTTTGGGAGATGGAAGGAGGGTGGCTTTTTTGGATCAGAAAGATTATAGTTTGTAAGCATTGGGACAACAAGGTTGAGCCACACCTAACCTTGTTTCTACCAAATATAAATCTCATGTAAGAGCTTTTACAGAGACCATTTCATGTCTCCAACACGCTCATCGGCTAATCCTAATGCTTACATGCAGCACCTCTCCCCCACCGTCAGAGGCAGACGGGATCTGGTAAATGCGGGGTGCCCGCTTTTAAGCCAGTTCCCTGCACAGGCCAGTTCTCGCAGAGCTGCCTGCCCTGTCTCCCTGCTGCTGCCTCCCACAGAGATAGCAACACTGGGAGAGGGAGGGGAAAGAAACTGGCTCCCCACAAGCACTGGTTCCCGCCTACCTCTCCCCCCACATGTGAACTCAACTGCTGAAATTTACAGGGGTCACACATTTACAAAAATAAATGCATTTTCACATCCCTTATCTCCACTACTGACATTTCCCTTAATCAACACAGGTTGCTTTGTTACCAGTTGAGCTGTGCCCGGTCCCAAGCGTTCACACTCCTCCTTGGCATGAGCAATTAAGGAAGTCACAAAAGATGAGTTTGTCCTTACAGCTTCCTGAACATCAGTGATTAGCTGAACACAGTCTTTGCACACATCCCCAGTCCCCTGAAATGGGAGAAAAGGAAAATACTATATTGGCAGATGTCCCCACACAGCAAGATCTAGACTTGCGCTGCTGCTGTCAATTACCACTTCTATGGTAAGAACTTCATAAAACCAAGAGTTCTCCTAATACACTTCAGCTAATGGAGTAGCTCACAGGAACAGAATGTCGCCATCACTAGAGCGGTCAGCAGGTGTCCAAACTATTTGCTATCCACACAAGAAGGAGCTCCATTCCTTGCTCAGGAGAGGAGCCTTTTGATAGTCATAGGCCATTATACTTCAGGCCCTTCCAGTCTGTCCCCTTCAGCATGACGCCCCAGTCTACTCCCTATGCAACACATCTTATTCTTTCCCTGCATGCCAGTTCTTGTTGCCTTGCAGAAGAGGAAGTAACCTGAGTCCAATGCTAAGGCATCAGCAGGGAGATTTTTTCCCTGGGGTCTCAGTAATCTTAATTTCAGGGCTATTGCCCCAGTGGCCCCTGCAAACACTTGCAGGAAAAATCCTTCTCAGACCCGGCAGCATGCTCAGGACAGACAGAATTTTCAGCAAATTTAGTTGTTAAATTCTAGATAGTCTCTACTGAGCATTGCAAATTTACCATCTTTTTCAGAGGCTTGTAAATTGGCCAAATCTGTGTACTTTTTCACCATAAGAGCAAAAAGCACTTCCCTGCCAAATTTCAAGCCCACAGGCTGAAGTGAAGAGAGGTACAGGTCAGACCTCCGTGGTCTGGCACCCTCAAGACTGGAGTAGTCCCAAACCACGAAATTTTCCGGATCAGGGAAATTCAAGGCTCCTCACCTGGCTGTAGGTTCTGCTCCTAGCTAGGGCTGCCCTCCTTGCTGCCTGTCCCACTGCCTCCAGCCCCCACCATGCCAGCCCCATACAGGGCTACACTTCTGAACCTGGCCAACTGGGGCTCTGGTCCAGTAGTATCAGGGGCCCTGCCGGACCACAGATGTTGCTGGACCAGAGAGAGTCTTAGATTTTAGAAGTTCAAATCTATACTAAAATTTCACTAACAATAAATTTTGTTTCTTTAAAATGGACAAAATATTTCGCCTTCATCCCATTCTCTGAAAGAGCTGAACCACTTTTGCTGAAGCTTTCAAATAACAGTTCTGCCTGACGCTGGCATCTAGCTTGAGAAGAGTTTTACCTGAAAGCTAAAATTTGGCAAAGTTATAAGCAACTAGAAAAAGCAGAATCCTATATTAGAAAAAACATCAGGCAACCCTAATTATAGGTAGCATCGTTACATTGGACTATAATCAATATTGTATAACCAGCACAACAGCTATTTCACCCTCAAATGTATAAACAGAATTAATTTGTAATGCAGCATCCACTTAAAGGCACGTTGGCTTTCCAAACTTCTAAAGTTGCCTGTTAACCCAAATCATCACCTCTATTGATGAAGACCACTGTGATACTTGAAAAGGAACACAATTATGTTTACTGTGCCCAGAGATAATATTGCATCCTTACCTGAGACTCCTGCTTGGGCTTGTCTTGAGGGTAAAGAAGAAGAGGCACATTAGCCATGAAGGGAGATGCCACTTCTGAGAAGTCCAGCTCAGGTATCTTATTTGACTGGAGCTGTTTCTGAAGTTTCATTGCAGCAAGATGCTTCTGAAGGGATTGGCACAAGGAGAGGGCACTGCACACCACCTCGGGATTATCCTGAGAGAGAAAAAAAACAAACACAAAGCACTAGTCTGATGCCATATTCAATCCCAGAGGAATAATATGCATATACATACACCTCAAAAGTGAGCAAAAATTCACTGCAAGAAAGTGATTTAGGATTTAAAACTATTAATGGTTTCCTTGCAATCCCTAATCCGCACCTTTGTGAAATGAAAACTCTTCCATTGGATTTATATTGCAACATTGTATAAGCAAGTGAACCAGTGGTCCCCAACGCGGCGCCCGCCGGGCCATTTCTGAGCACCCGCCAATTGATCAGGGCTGGCCCCACCCCCAGGTATGCGGCGCATGGGCGGAGCCAGCCCCTGGGTACATTGGTGGCACCGGCCCCGGGCACGCAGCACATGGTCAGTGCCGGCCCTGGGCGCGCAGCGGTTAGGCAGGCCCACCCCCGGGTGCGCGGTGCGAGGTCTGTGCCGGCCCCGGGCGCGCCGCACAGGGCGTGTGGCGCATGGGCACTGCCAGCTCCTGGGCACATGACACAGGCGCTGGCTCCGGGCACACAGCGCATGGGCAGTGGCGGCCCCGCCCCGGGCGCGCAGCATATGGGCAGCCCCACCCCTGGGCGTACAGCACAGTTGCGGCGCCAGCCCCAGGAGTGCAGTGCATGGGTGGCGCCAGCTCAGGGCACGCAGCATATGGGCGGCTCTGCCCTCGGGCACCTGGCAGTCCCAAAAGATTAGGGACCACTGAAGTGAACAAATCTTTTGTGGCTGCAATTTCTATCATGGTATTAACCCATTTTAGATCAAAGACATTTCAGGACATCAGGAACATTTATACTCCCAGGAGTAGGGAAATTATGAGGTTAGGACAAAATTTAAGAACCGGAAGATTTGGATGTGGGAGGTTCAAAGATAAGATTTGAACAGACACCATTTCAACTGGTTTTCATTTATTATATTGACTTCTGTCTGCGTATTAGGGGAGTTACTAAATCTGATCTTATCTCCTGTAAAGATTAAATCCATCCAACAGAGACAAGACTCGAGGACAGGACATAGTTTTTCAATGTAAAGGTTTTCAAAAACTGTTTACAGTCAACTCACCAACTCTTCTTTGATCAGGTCCATGACAACTGGTAGGTAGGCATCCACAATATCCTTGCACTCAGACACTAGGCCTTGGTCCGGAAGGAACTCACATACCTTCTCCATATAAGAACGGATCTCACCCTATGAGATGAGAGGAGGCTTATTGGCTGAGTTCATGTGTGCAACGGCAGAGAGGTGTGTTCATTCTCAGAGAAGACTACACACCATCTGGAAACCCTGGAACTCTGAAGTGGGTTGAGGTATGATGGTGGAAGCCTTTGCTCTCCAATAGTGATGTTACTAGGTAGATAACTGGGTAAATGTGTAACCGCTGAAAAGTCTGGGCTTATCGGTTAACCATTTACATGGTTAAACGTTCACATCCCTACTCTCCAATACCAGATCTACTCCGAGATGCCATTGTAGACAATGGCTGCACTAAGGTTTTCAAACACTAGTTTTTAAAGGCGTTAAGCCACATTTGGAGATCGCTCCCACTCCCTGTTGCATTACCACTACTACAATGAAGCCACATAGCGCTCTTAAACTTACCTCTGTGCTATTGTCCTTCAAGACATTCCCAGCCACTGTTACAACCTCTTTACATAAGTCACATGGGATGCTTTTCTGAAGGAAAAAAAAAAAGTGTAAAGAAGAGTTACTTGAGAGGGACCTAAAGGTTAGCAAATATACTAAGTTTTCTGTGCACATTGCATTTTTTAAGCTTTGTGCTTTATCGCCCCTCTTCCAAAAAAATAATCTGACAGTCCAATTCTCTTCCTATTTGAGTCCAAAATCAAGGCCATTTCAAAAGGTCTCAAGTTCCAGTTTCTAGAATAAACTGATGTCAGCCACAAAACCAACATGTGTGCTATTGCTTTGCTTTCTTTCACACATCTACTGCAGTAAGAAATTTCACTAATACAACATGTTTTCTCTCATATTACTGAGAATTTGCTTTTGATCTGATCATCTTAGGAGGGACTTTCCTGTTCCATCTTCCCCTTAAAGACATTTGGACTGGAGACTGGTTTTTGACTGCTTGATTTAGGAATTAGGTTGAAAACCTGCAACAAATTGATTTTCAGGCTGTGCGCTGAGTAGGAGAAATAAGATCCGTGCAAAAACTGTAGTCCAAAACTAGTGAGAATCGAACAGAGATATCTTCCCATAGCCATTTTTTTTTTTAAATCGAGCTAAAACACTGCCTCTGTAGGAATGGTATTCAATTAGTTTTTGGTCCTGTCTGTAACAAAAAGTAAAATTAGGAATGGGAACAGATAGTGTAGTAAAACTAGACTCCCAGCTAGGTATCTTCCAAACACAATTCCCAATGCATAACATTAGCTATATTAAGACATACTTCCTCAAGCACATGGATTTGGGAAGTGTACCGACTGAGCTATTATGGAGATGAAAGCCATTACCATAATATAAGATTCCATAGGAAATGTGTTTAGCTTTAGGAAACACTTCAGGCATTTATACAAGTTACACGTGCTTTACTTATTTTTCCACTTCTATGCCTTCAAATTTAGTAATAGAGATGTAGCCGTGTTAGTCTAGTCTAGCTGAAACAAACTGTGGAAGAAAATACATATGGTCATGCCTATTTTCTTCCACAATTTGATCTGAGGAAGTGGGTCTGGCCCACGAAAGCTCATCACCTAATAAACCATCTTGTTAGTCTTTAAAGTGCTACATAGTCCTGTTTTTTGTTTCAAATTTAGTATAGCTCAATGTGATCTCTACAAGTAAAATGGATGTTAGACACAAGCATTGAATTTATAGGATTCACTCCTGGAAGCATAAGAGAAATAAGTTTACATAGCTTATTTGGTCTCTGTCCAGGATGTAAGATGGATTATTTTCCGCTCCCTGTTGCCAAACAACAACGGTAATTGGACTGACAGATAGAAGTGAGAGTGCTCTTCCTTTCTCTATATAGCTTGCATAAGACAATCCTATTTCTAGGAACTGAGTTAACACGTTGTGGCCAAGTCTTTGATGAGACAGTAAACACTGAATATCTATAAAAAGTGAGATTCAAATTATACCTTCCACCTCCAAGTCCGACTAAAGCTTCAGAAACAGTTAAGCAGCACATGAAAATACAGATGAACTGAATAGTAGAGCAGCAAGTGACACAATTATACTCACCACAGAAGGCTTGTTCCAGACAGTTTGCTGACAGTGTTTCACCGCTCCACACTGCGATGCAGTTCGCAAATTCTGACACCATATCTCAGGACCCTTCACGCAGTCCTCCCATAAGAGGGGGCTTGCCACAGCTGTTTGGAGAAGTTTTTGAAAGTTACACACCTGAAAGGCTCTGTACCCTCAGTAAATACAGGTTGGACCTCCCTGGCTGGCACTTTCAGGACCGGACTAGTCCCAAATGAGGGATTTTTCCAGGTCAGGGGAAGTGATTTCAGGCCACTAGCCTCCCCTTTTCCCCCTCTTCTGCCACTGGGCTTCCTGGCTCTCCCCATAGCCCAGCTGAGCAGCATGCCAGCTCTCGGCCCCTCCCTAGCCCAGCTGAGCTGTGTGCCAGGTCTTGGTGCCCACCCCCCAGCTGACCCGCATACTGGCTCTCGCAGCTCAACTGAGCCACACACCCATTCCCGGCTTCCCCTCAGAGCTCAACTGAGCCACATGTCAGATCCTGGGTCCCCACCCCCCGTGCAGCACGCCCAGACTCTGATCCTGGAACATCCATGGACATGCCAGATGTTGCAGGACAAGAGAATCTAAGATTTTAGAGGTGCAACCTGTAGCTACTCCACATAATCCCTCCTTCTGTAGAGAGAGGGAAGCAAAATAAAGATAATGAATTTCAAAGGCGGCAGACTTGAGCAAATTCAGAGAGTTGGCAAATAAGATCCCATGAGAAGTCTAGAGGCAAAACAACTGAAGACAGCTGTCTCCTTGAAAAACTGCCATTAAGGCGAAGAGTAAACTATTCCACTCTGTAGGAAATACGGATGTAAAACCTCATTTAATTGGCTGGCTAAACATCTTGTTTAACCCCCACCTCACACTGCAGGCAAAGGCTGAACCAGCTGGGATGCTCTTCCATACCAGTTTTCCACATCTAATGTTTTTCAAATCTAATTCACGTTTTCCTTAAGGTAAGGTAGCAGGGGAAATAAAGCAGCCTAGTGGGAACACTAGGTTTCTGAAGTACCACACAATTTAGAATGCTGGTTCTATAAACTCTTAATCTGATTACATATTAAGCATTCAAGGCTGTTTATGCATTAGAACTTAATATTTCTTGCGTTTTGGAAATATGGGCAGTGATGGGTAGTACTGTGTATTCCAGTGCTTAACCAGAGTGCCTGCAGATCAGGAATCTGCAATCTTTTGTTCTATTTATTTTAAGGGACACCCGCACCTATGACATCCAAAAACATGTGGCGGTGTTGCCAACCAATGTGTGTTTGCGGCCCACGGTGCAGTTTGGGTTTACGCGGGGCTCAACATGCGGCCCGCAGGTGGGATCCTTTGAACATGGTCTCCACTGGGAACACACTCCACAACAGCGAGGCGTCTCCCAGGTGAGGTGAACACTGAAAGATGCAAGCATATGGGCTGGCTGGAACAGACGGGTACAGGGTGCCAGCATTTCAAGTCCCCAGGGAAGAGGTACCAGGAGCACCAGGGCATTGTGGGAAGTGATGGCTGCTTAGTCTTGTGGGCAGAGTCTGAGGTGCTGAGTGGCTCACACTGGCCACATTTGGGTCTGCCTCAGTCCCGCACGAAGCGACAGACTCACGCGTGGGACGTCAGCCCTGGTAGGAATCCAGGACGGAGATCGCAGGCATGTGCACTTTTTTGCCTCTTGTGTCTGGCCTGACTCACCCAGCTCCCCGCAGATTGGATCACTCTGGCTTGGAAGCTTTTCTTTTTAGAGTAAAATCATTCCAAGAAACAAACAACCTGAAGCTTTGAGCTAGCAAAACACTGGTATACAATTTTCTTTTTAAGAAGAATTAAAAATGGCAACAAAGAAGAGACGCTTGTTGGATAAACACAGGGTTTTCAACCATATTAGGGAGACAGTATTTGCTTTTGCAGCGATAAAATGGAAAACCAATGTGTCGTCTTTTGTCAACGAGATTATCGCTGCATTAAAGAAAAACTTGCAATGGCACCATGAATCTTGTCACCCTGAGTTCAAACTCTTGTATCCATCTGACAGCAATTTAAAAAAAACTAAGATACGTTCCTTACTGCCCATCAGTGTGAAAGAAGCTATTTGCATATATATATTTACATATATATGCAACCACACTTAAGTTGCGGCCCTTGGCATGTACTGTATCATTGTGGCCCTCCGGGTTTCCAAAGTTGAGTAACCCTGCTCTAGGGAATCCCCTGATTGTCACTTGTTTTCAGGGATATATATGTATTCTGACGGGAAAGCAGTTCTCACAAGGGGGCAGTGTCAATCTATCCAACCTTTCCAAGTTCATTTGCCAAGGTTCCTGATTCATTTGCATAAACTCCATCTGGATTCATACTTTTAAAGCAGTGGTCACCAACCAGTAGATCGGGATCTATCAGAAGATCTTGGAGAGTCTGACTGGTAATCCTGACTGGTTTGATGTGGAAGCTAGCAAGTGCTGGCACTCCAGTTGCCTCTCCACCTACTGTCATGCTGCTCCTGCTCTCTGCCTTGGAGCTGCCCCCCTGGGAGCCGCCTGCTTGTTGTGCAGAGTGCGGGAGGGAGAAGAGGAAGGGTGCTGATGTCAGGATTACCTCCTCCCCCCATTCCTGCACCCCATCTTCACACAGTGAGAAGGGGATGGAAGGAGCATGGCAATGCAAATCTGTCACACACACTGTGTGCGCATCACTCACAAACACACACAGTCCTTCCCTCATCTCCAGACCCATCACATACATGGAAGCTTGTTACTACTTTTACTGCTTGCAAGTGGGTTATTTTTGGTTGTTGACACATCTGTGTAACTTTTGTTTCTCTCTCACTCTCTTAATTCTTTTGAGTAGTGCGTTCTAAAATGCCTAACCTGTTATGTGTGAAGTATTTATCCCTTTGGTAATTGTGCTCCTGGAAGTGGCTGGGATGTCCCTGCAGCCCTTACAAAGGCTGGGGAGGGGGTCTCCACATGGTATCCTTGCCTGAGGATACCACTCCTGCAGCTCACATTTATCAATAACTGTGGCCAGTAGAAGCTGTGGGGTCAGGGCCTGTAGATGAGGAGCAGCACATGGCACAGCTGTACATGCCAGCTGCTTTCAGGAGTGGTGCAGGGCCAGGTTAGGAGTAAGCCTGCCTTGGTTCTGCTGCTCCATCCCTGGGGCAGCTGGCTGGCCACTCCCAGGGTGGCTGGCAGGACTCAAGGAAATGCTGTATCCCCTAGGCCACTCCAGAACCCACCCCACACCTCCCTACCTTCAGAGGCTTTCCTAACATGGGAGTCAGGTCTATCCCTGAGCGAGCAGAAGGAATTGAACCCACCATCCTGCACTCCCCAGGTGAATCCCTGCCCCACCTCCCAGTTCACTGGAAATCCCACTTCACCTACCTACCTTCACAGTGGGTCCCTTATCCTGCCTTCCTAATGTGGGAGTCAGCTCCATCCCTGGGGCAGCCTGTGTTGACTATCTGGCCACTCCCAGGATAGGTAAGACTTGAACCCAGTACTCTGTGTTCCACAGGCAAATGCACTATCCCCAAGTCCACTCCAGAACTCAACCCACCTTCCTACCTTCAGCTGGTCCCTTATCCTGTGTTGGCTGTGAGGCTGCTCCCAGGGTGCACAGGACTCAAGCCCCCAACCCTGCGCTCCCCAGACAAGTGCCGTATTCCCAAGTCCACTCAAGAACCCATAGCACCTCCCTACCTTCAGCGGGTCCCTTGTCCTCAGTTGGATGTCTGGTCACTCCCAGGGTGGGTGGAGAGGGACTCAAGCCCACCACCCTGCGTTCCCCAGGCGAATGCTCTAGCTCCTAGTCCCCTCCAGAACCCATCCCGCCTTCAGAGGGTCCCTTATCCTGCTTTCCTAATGTGGGACCTAGATCCATCCCTGGGGCAGCCAATGTTGGCTGCCCAGCCCCTGTCTGAGTGTGTGGAGGGGGGTGGGATAGAGCTCACCACCCTGTGCTCCAGAGGCTGATGCCCTGTCTTCGAGTTCACAGGAGATTAAGTTTTGATTGGATAAAGTTTTGATTGGAATTTAGCTTTTGATTCATTAGTGGATAGTTATTACTTCTGTAGCTGAGATGACATGAGCTGAAGTTTTTTTTTCCTGTCTACTAATTAGTAAGGGGAGCTGTGCTTATTGTTGCCGAAGCCCACATGTGTATCTATCTGTTTGCAGTAGACTAACTGCCAAACTTCTATGGCAGTTTTAGACTACCTGGAATAATGGGCTATTAAAAGTCAGGGGCCAGGCCATATTCTCAACTACAGGCAGTCCCCGGATTACATACAAGATAGGGACCGTAGGTTTGTTCTTAAGTTGAATTTGTATGTAAGTCAGAACTGGCGTCCAGATTCAGCCGCTGCTGAAACTGACCAGCGGCTGACTACAGGAAGCCTGAGGCAGAGCTGCTCTGCCCCAGGCTTCCTGGAATCAGCCGCTGATCAGTTTCAGCAGCCTGGGGCAGAGCAGCTGGCGTGCTGCTGGGTTGGTCCAGTAGCGCCGAGGAGCGGCGCTGCAGGACCAACCCGGCAGCCCCCCAACTGCTCTACCCCAGGCGTCAGCGAGAAAAGCTGGTCTGCTGGGGGGGGGGGCGCACTAGCTGCGTCCCCCCCCCCCCCCCCGCCAGCAGACCAGGGAGACGCGGAGCGGCTTTTCTCGCCGCGGAGGATGCGGGCAGCGGGACCGTCGAGACGCGCCGCGGTACTGCCACCCGTGTCCTCCGCGGCGAGAAAAGCCACTCCGCGTCTCCCTGGTCTGCTGGGGGGGGCTCTAGCTGCGCATCTCCTTGGTCTGCTGGGGGGAAGCGCCCCCCATGCCGCCAGAGGTGGCAACAGTGGGGGAGGCACCCCGCACTAGCGGGGACCCCCCCCATTCGTAACTAGGGGTCCGACTTAAGTCGGACTGACGTAACCCGGGGACTGCCTGTAGTTGAACTATACTTTCAAATAAATTCAACCCTCTGCTAAATCTCCAGCCTTAGCTTTCCTCATAATGCTTTTATGAGCAGTCTGATGTTCCCTCATTAATTTATTACGAGTCAGGTTTAGCATAGTGTCCAATTACATCTGGATTTTTTTTTTAAGTCAGCCAGTAAAGTTAATTCAACTGCAAGATATATCTACTAGGAATAGATTTACTTAGAGACAATGTTAAGTATCTGATAATCTGGAGAGGAATTCCTCCCCTGCCCCTCACTTGTTAGTAGAAACCTTTGAGTTGACAGCTGCATTGGTAGAGGCATCAGGTCTTGGAACAGACTATATTGCAAGGCAATGGTTGATACTTGCTTGTGATGTTTTTGTGTTTGGAGGGCATTAGTACAAGGCAAAGAACTGCAACTGCTGCTAAAACAGCACTAGACAGACTTAGGTAAGGACTGAAGGCCCTTATTTAGGAGCATGACAACAAGACCGTGATATGTTATTTTACTAATTCTTCATTAGGATGTAGGTTTTGCAAGGAAGATGTTCAGGGGAGGGGGAAGGAGGGGTAAATGAAGATGGGTAGGAAACCAACATTTTAGAGTAGCCTGAGGTGCTATTAGATGGCATATTATGGCAACATCACCTTTTGAGAGGTTATAAAAGTTATTTTCTTTCATGTTCCTGACTTCCCAAACTTTGGCTGCCTCTATTATTGCCTAAACTGGGGTGGGGAAACTCAGGCCTGGATGCAGCCCTTGGCATGCCCATTAGCTGGCCCCTGAGGGTATATCTACACTGCAAAACTTTTTGGAAAAACTGCCATTTTTCAGAAAAAACTTCAGTTATGTCCACACTGCAATCGTGTTCTCAAAAAAAAAGGGGGGGGGTGGTTCTGACAGTGGTAAACCTCCTTCTACGAGGAAGACTGCCTTTTCCAAAAGAGCTCTTTCAGAAAAGGCATGTGGACGGAGAACAGAGTTTTCTTTCAAAAGAAGAGGCCTCTGAGAAATAACACGTGCCCTGGAGGCCACTCCGTCCAAAGTAATCAGAACGCTATAGTTCCGGGCACCCTGGACAAGGCTTGTGGCAGGAAGCTGGCATGGAGCAGCACCCTGACCGCACAGCTCTCCCTGGCACAAGACCCCCCAAAACCCCTTCAGGCCTCGGAGGGAGCATGACCAGGGCTCTGAGGGGTACCAAGTAGCGGGCACCCTCACGGTCTGAAGTGGAGATCCTGTCCCTCCTCAAGCTCTGTGTGTGTGTTTGGGGGAGAGGGGGAGAAGGAGGAGAGAAGGAAACTCTGCGCTAGATGCCGCAATATGGACATTTATGACCAAATGGCTGAGGCCCTGGCAGAGCAGGAACACCCACCCCGCACCTTAGAACAGGTCCAGGGTACTGTGAAGGAGCTCCACCATGGATTTGTGAGGGCCAGAGAGCGCAACTCACACTCCGGGGCAGGATCCCACACCTGCCCCTATTACGCAGAGCTGCACCAGATCCTGGGAGATGGGGATGCCCTCCTCCGCATCATCATCTCCTCCAGGCTGGAAATGCCCATTAGTGTCTGAAGGTCGCACAGGAGTGGGAGGAGGACGATGACAACAGGAGACCATAATGACACTATCTATGGGTAGCCATGAGCCTGGATATGTTGCAGGCATCCTCTGATGCCGGGGAGGGATCTTCAAGTGAGTGCTCTCAGTTGGACACTCAGGGAGGGGGAGTGTGAGCATTGCTCAGTGTGGACAGTGTGCTGCAGTCCATGCATGTGGAACCATGTGCCATGTTATTGTGTGCCACACTGACACAGCAGCCAGCCCCGGGCAGCCCCAGGCTCCTACATGTCTGGCCCAGGAAGGGGGAGGGAGAGAAGTGAGAGAAGAAATGGGACACCCCTCCCACCACATCTGGAAGCAGCCTAGCCACAAGGTCACATGCACAAGCCCAGACCCACTGAGGAGTGCCACACACTGCCCTGCCTGCATGGGTGAGGCAACACCTGCTCCAGCAGATAGCACTGTGAGGTGCAGGTGTGTGCATGGGCCCCAGGGACGGTTAGGCTGCTCCAGATTCTTCCACCACCCATAAGATTCCACTGCGGCCAGACACTTCCCTTGCCTGCTTGTCCATTGGAGGAGGTGAAGAGGGGAGCACACAACATGGTTCCTGTGCTCTTCAGAGCCCCTGTGAGATGGGGCCTACTGTATAGCCCACAAGGCCTTGCTCCTGGGATATTCCCCAGCTTCTGACCCAAGGACTGTTGCTCACTGCTCCCAGAGGAGGGCACAGCCTCAGGGACAGCATCTGCATGGATGACTGACCACTTCTCCCTCTTTTCTCCATAGCCAGACCAGCCAGGACTGAGGGGTGATCCACGACACTCAACCCAGCTGCCCAACCCAAAAGTGCACCAGAGTCCAGGAAGACCTAATGAGGAAGCATGTGAGAGTCCTGCATGACAAAGCAGACCCTGGTACAGGTGGTCTGGGAAGATGCAAAGTGGCAGACCCATATGTGAGACCAGCTTGTGCAGCAGGGAAATAATGTGTGCCATCATGCAGCAGATGGTGCACCCAGCTGCTTTCACTGCTCCTAACTACCATTCTCCTGCCCTCCTGGCTATGCCCATGCCCCCTTCCCAGCCATACCTGGCCTCATTCCAGCCTCTTCTCTCCTCCCCACTCACCCAACTGTAGTCCCAGAACCCACCCAACCCTAAGTTTGAAACGCTCCCCACATCTGAAGTAGGACATCCATTCAGCCACCATGCCCCACGCCACTCCCAGCCCTAAACCCTTCTCTCCCCCCCCCCCCCCGCTTTTTTTAAGATACATAAAGTTCATTCTGTAAACATTCGAACGGGTGTCTTTATTCAGAGTTCAGGAAAGGGAGGGATTATGGTAGGAAAGGGATATTGGAGCAAACTGGGGGAGGCCCTGGGGACCTCAAGAGAAACTCCCTCAGGGGCCCCCCCAGTGTGCACCCCAGCCTCATGGGCCTCGCAGATGGCAGCTGTTCATGGCTGCTCAAAAGGTCTCCTTGCAGCTGGCCTCTGCCCCCCCCACCCTAGGAGGAAGGTCTCCCACTTCCTTGCCACAATGTTGTGGAGGACACATGCCGAGACAACCGTGGGGATGCTGTACTCCCCCATGTTCAGGCAGGTCAGTGTCCAAGACAGAACATCAGAAATGGCTGCCCGTCGCAGGGAGCCATAGCCTGTAATACCTCTGAGGCTGGTATAGGGGGCTCTGTCTGTGAGGTGGAGTGTTTTCCATATAAGGGCATGTAAATTAATAATCTTCCCCTGCTCGCTCCACCCATTGCAGTAACAGATCAGCCAGTGAGCTGACTGGTGCTCAGGCCTGCTACTCCACCCACTGCAGCAAAAACCAACCTATGGGGTGATAAGTTCACAGGCAATAAAACAGGCAGGCAGCCCCTCTCTCACTGGGGATTCGCATTGAGTGAACGCCTGGCCTGATCACCCAGACGCCTTGCACCCCCCGCTCTTGAGTCTTACTGAGCGTACTCCGAGTTGGTCGACCCGAGTGGAGACAGTTTATGAGCGTGTGACCGGTACTTGTGTTCCTGCTGTCTCCAGAACTGGTATAACACCCCTTCCCCCCCACCATCATCCCTATCCTAATTGATTTTTTAGTTGTCCTTATTGCTTACCAAGTGACAGTGGCTAAAAAGTTACTAAGTTAGTTTATAAATAGTTGTGGTTTAGGTTTTTTACTGTTTCCTTGTATAAAGTTGTGTAAATAGTCAGCCCTATGGATAATACCAGTGTTAATTCAACTGTTCCTAACCCCTGGGCAGTTATTGGGAATTATTGTGATTTAGAAAAGCCTCAGGGAATTGTTTTGTGTTGTCTGGCAATCTGTTTAATTTTTATTCTGATGATTGTCTGGCGCCATCAAAATAAAATCAGTTTGTTCTTTTTGAAACCCCCAGTTGTGGTCTCATCCTTTCCGGCATCCCTTCGAACCTCGTGTATTACGGGGACTGACATGGCGTCACGAACAGGATGCCGGAACCCGGGAGACCATGACAACTCTGATAGTTGCCCCTGGGCTAAAACTGAGACCCCAGGTTCTGAGGAGGATCAGTTTAATCATTTGCAATACCACCTCCTCTGTACTCGACAGCGCGAAGGGGCCCCTAACACTTTTGACTGGGTCTGTGTCATAGGACACGGCCATGATTGTAGGACCTACACCATTCCTTTGGGGTTGAGCGATGTGGGCTGCTTGCTAACTTGCCATCCCACCTTCAGGGCCACCCCGGCCGATAATAGCCTTCAACCACGTCTCACTCAAGTGGGTGAGACAGCCCCTAATTCAAACCCTCTTAGCCTCTGGAAAGAGGTGAACAGGGTAATTAAACTCTGTGGGGTAGCCCCCTCCATCTTGGCCCCCGAGCCAAGAGCCCCACATGGATCACCTGCACACCACCTGTTAATAGGATTGGTCCAAAGGTTAAATGGGATAAAAAAGGTTAAAAAACTACGCCCCGATTCTTATAAATCAGAGGATGTTCTGGCTGCCATCTGCAATACCCTAGCAGCAGCCCTTGATAAAGTTACTGTCTACCATGGGGCCGTTACAAATTGTGCACGTGGGGTGGCGCACTCACAGTCAGAGGGAGAACCGGAGTTTTCCCCTCAGGCGCCAAAGACGCCTCCTTTAGAGACACAACTTCCTCCCCCATACCAAGGCTCTCATGACCCACCAAACATTTACCCTGGCTTGACTACCCTGAGTTCAACCATACCCACAGCTCCCGACCTGATTGTACCGGAGGCCCTCCCTGTGACTGTAACCCGATTAAAAATGGATGGTCAGGGGAATACCTCTCAGGTAACTGAGACCCGCCCCCGAACCAAGGCGGAAATGAAGGAGTTCATCACAGATACTGCCCGACGTCCAGATGAGCCTCCTATAATCTGGGTAGGGAGATTAGCCTTGGAACAGGGGAGTGACTGGGTTGACCGGGAGGAAGCCTTAACGTTAACCCGTACCGGGAGTTGGTCGCGGGGCCTTATGGGGGGAGTATTGGCAGCGAATAATCATTGGCCTGTAACGGCCGCAGCTGCCGCGCACCTCCAAATACAAGGGGGATTTCGCGCAGTACAGATGCCACCTGATTGTGTGAATAACTCCACTACCCTTATGTACGCAATCGCTGGGAGTTCTATTCTGCTCTGGGATCCCACTGCACACCCCCTCAACTTAACTAACGTTCAGACGGTAGCACAAAACCCATTTCGTTTTGTTGATGATCCCACTCAGATTCCCATAGAAGATGCGGCTGTTACCCTAGCTGTGGACAACAGCCCTAATCTAGACACAGGGGCTCTTCTGTGGCTAAGGGGATACACAGGACAACCTATTGGCCGACTATACGACGCTGTAGAGAGGGTGAAGTGGGCAACACTAAAGGCCGCCCTACTTGCAACCCCCTCTACTCTGGTGAAAGGGTCCAAAATGGCGCCCAAACCCAAATACCCTGAGCGTTCGTTCATCGAGCGTAAGATTTTTGGATTTTTATTGGGTAAGGGACTCACCAAGGAAGCTATTAGGAAAATGAATAGTGATCAACAGAAAGACTTGGCTGTGAAATTGGGGTGGGAAGATCGCCCTATTCCCCCGCAGCCAAAAAACGGGGAGAGGCCGAGTGCCTAGCGGTCACTCGGCCCGATTTAAATGACCCTCGACCCTATCAAAACCTGACTACCGAAAACGAGACAATTATCCCCTTTTTGTTAGACACGGGGGCACAGGTATCCATCATCCCCCCCGATATGCCCCACACCACCACTGGAAAGATAGTCTTTGTACAGGGATTAAATAGCGTTGAAGCAACCTACGTTAGTCCATCACAATTGGCTTTCTCTTCGATCTTAATTAGCCCGCCTTGAGGGCGTTGTTTGTCCCCTTTTTGTTTTTCAGGTACCAACCCATTCGAGCCCCCCACCGGCTGTTTGACTTCCGGAGCCGACGAGAACCATCAAGATGAAAAAAATTTAAGTCTGCCACTGAATCTTTCGTTTGGGAATATGTTACCAAATGTCCCGCAATCTCGAAGCCCTCACTAATTTGACTGCTGAAGGGTTTCGACAAGTCGATTTGGCTCTTACTGTACTAGCTCATTATGCCGAAAAGAATCGTCTAATGATACAGGTTATATTGCAGAAGGACTTTTGTATGGCACTCGAGGACCTTGACCCCAGGTTTAAGGACCAATACTGTTTGCGTTTCAAGCCCGGGTGGAACAACGTTTCAGCCATCACCCAACAGCTGACCTCACTTGCAGTTCGGATTCACGAACAGCGGGAAGAATGGGACTGGTGGCAAACAAAACTTTCCTCTTGAGGACTGAGTACTTGGGCATCCACCATTAAGCAGTGGTTGATTGTATGTGCTCTTGTGTTACTAGCCTTTTTAGTGAGCATTGCTGTTGCAAAAGCTCTTATCCACAGAGTTGTTTCCACTTTCCCTGTTACTGTTGCTTACTTTTCCCTTTCTCCCCTTTCTGAAGACAGCAGCTCACCAGAACCTCAATTTACCCAATTGGCTTCTTGCTGATTACCCTTACGTGCGCTCTCACCTTAGGCAACCCCCTTACCGCTTGCTCCGGACAGCCACGGGGGCATGTCCAAGACAGAACATCAGAAATGGCTGCCCGTCGCAGGGAGCCATAGCCTGTAATACCTCTGAGGCTGGTATAGGGGGCTCTGTCTGTGAGGTGGAGTGTTTTCCATATAAGGGCATGTAAATTAATAATCTTCCCCTGCTCGCTCCACCCATTGCAGTAACAGATCAGCCAGTGGGCTGACTGGTGCTCAGGCCTGCTACTCCACCCACTGCAGCAAAAACCAACCTATGGGGTGATAAGTTCACAGGCAATAAAACAGGCAGGCAGCCCCTCTCTCACTGGGGATTCGCATTGAGTGAACGCCTGGCCTGATCACCCAGACGCCTTGCACCCCCCGCTCTTGAGTCTTACTGAGCGTACTCCGAGTTGGTCGACCCGAGTGGAGACAGTTTATGAGCGTGTGACCGGTACTTGTGTTCCTGCTGTCTCCAGAACTGGTATAACACCCCTTCCCCCCCACCATCATCCCTATCCTAATTGATTTTTTAGTTGTCCTTATTGCTTACCAAGTGACAGTGGCTAAAAAGTTACTAAGTTAGTTTATAAATAGTTGTGGTTTAGGTTTTTTACTGTTTCCTTGTATAAAGTTGTGTAAATAGTCAGCCCTATGGATAATACCAGTGTTAATTCAACTGTTCCTAACCCCTGGGCAGTTATTGGGAATTATTGTGATTTAGAAAAGCCTCAGGGAATTGTTTTGTGTTGTCTGGCAATCTGTTTAATTTTTATTCTGATGATTGTCTGGCGCCATCAAAATAAAATCAGTTTGTTCTTTTTGAAACCCCCAGTTGTGGTCTCATCCTTTCCGGCATCCCTTCGAACCTCGTGTATTACGGGGACTGACAGTCAGGAGGCCACATCCCCCACGATGTACTGTGGAATCTGCACATCAACTGCAAAGTCATGGCAGGGGAAGAATGCACCTGCCTTGAGCTTGCTGTAGAGGGTGCAAGTTATGAAAGACAGGCATTGTACACCCCGGCGGGCCACCCGACAAAAACATCAGTAAAATGTCCACAGTGGTCAATCAGGGCCTGCAGCACCATTGAAAAATATCCCTTGCGGTTGATATACTGAGCCACTCTGAGGTGCACATATCAGCAGGGTTCAACAAACTATAGAATCTACTCTCCCGTGGTGAGTAGATTTCAGTCATGTGCCCCGTTTATTGGTGGTGCAGGGCTGGTGAGCAGCTTTCACCGCCATTTGTCAAGCCCTGCATATCAGGATGTGAGTGCCATCTATGGCTCCATCACAATTCGGGAATCCCAGGCCAACAAATCTGGCCATGATCAGGTCCAGATCTTAGGTGGATGACCCTGCACCTGCAGAGGGAGACCAAAACACACAGAACAGAAAATGAAGGTGCCCATCCCCTCCCTCCCCACTGAATACCCCAGGAACTAGCCCCTATGAGCCCCCCCCCCCAGCAGCAGGGTTGTGAGGGCAGAATGGCACAACACCCCAGGGACAGGGCCTCACCCCTCAACCCTGCCCCATACCTCCAGCCTCCTCTTTCCCAACAGGCCCCCTTTTCCAGGACTCACCCCCCTCTCCCTCCCACCTTTGCACAGACTGCAGCCCAGGAGTGCCTTACCTCCATGAAGGCCCTGTTGGTGGTCTTCCCCATGCCAAATTGGTTGCCCACTGACTGGTAGCCGGGGGGGGAGGGGGGGAAGAAGGAGGAGAAGCTTCCAAACAGCGATTGCAACCTGCTTCTCCAGGGTGTTGTGTCGTTGGAGGGCAGGGGCAAGCCAGGCACACAGCTCCAAAAAGGTAGACTTCCGCATGCAGAAGTTTTGGAGCCACTGCTGGTCATCCCACCACTCCATGACCAGCCTGTACCTACCACCAGTCAGGACTGATGTTCAGCCTCCAAAAACACCTCTCAACTATGGGGTGCAGTTGCAAAGGTCTGGCTCCCACCCATAGGGAGAAGGGCTCAAGAATGAGCTCAGAGTCGAGCTTGAAGGGCCAGGAAGGCAGCCTGTACAAACTGCTGCAGTTTCTGCAGCATGGCCGTGTGGGGCCATCACATGGCCAGGAGCAGCTCTGGCTCCATGACAAAAAATGCTGTTGTGTCCAAAAAGCTGGGCAAAGCTGGCACTGCAAGAGCTTTGCTGTCCTTTGAAGAGCTAGGCAAGCACGCAGCAGAAGCAGAAAAATGGCTGTCCAGTGGGGTCCCTTTAAGCATGAGATCCCTTTAAGTGTCTCAGGTAGGCTTGAGCCAGTACAGGCAGTCCCCGGGATACGTACAAGATAAGAACAAACCTACAGTCCGTAAGTTGAATTTGTATGTAAGTCGGAACTGGTACATGTTGTAGGGGAACTCTAGCCAAACATTTCTCCAGAGCTCAGTTTTATTCTCCCACACCTCACTTCCCTCAGTCCTTTATTCTCAAGCTGAGGTGTCTGCTGACAAAAGCTGCTCCGTGTCTCATAAGAACGGCCATACTGGGTCAGACCAAAGGTCCATCTAGCCCAGTATCCTGTCTACCGACAGTGGCCAGCACCAGGTGCCCCAGAGATGTCTCCCTGGTCTGCTGGGGGGGGAGGGCGCTAGCTTTGCATCTCCCTGGTCTGCTGGGGGGAAAGCAGCTAGTGCGGGGTTGCCTCACCCTGTTTGTAAGTAGGGATCCGATGTAAGTCGGATCCATGTAACCTGGGGACTGCCTGTACTCAGAAGCAACTGATGACCTAATGCCTTAACTGAACTGATTTTGGGTGGATTTATATGCAAGATTAGCATCCAATAAGTGTGGATGCTATCTTCCAAAAGAGCATCTGCTGCTAAAGAGCATTGAAAAAGCTGATGCTCTTCCGAAAAGTTTTTCCAGAAGATCTCTTCTGGAAAAAACTTTTGGAAAGAAGCCTACAATCTTGACATGGCTCCTGAGCCTCAGGAGCCCTTTCCCCCTCCAGCTTTGGGGAGCCCACTGATGCTCAAAATTTACTAGGTTAGGCCCCCTGGAGACTCTGGTATGTGAGGTGAATATGGGAAAGCGTCTCTCCCCTCAGTTGGAGAGGGGTGGAGTGAGAGGTGGGGTTTCTCACTTATGTTTCCCTGCCAACTGATTTTTGGTGGGTCAGTGGCCCCTGACCCAAAAAAGGTTCCCCACCCCTGACCTATACCAAGGCTCAGTCAGACACTGAGGAACAGTCTCCCCTAGTCCTATGGAAGTACAACTTTGTTTCAGGATCCTTGGTTTAAAGGAGGCTCAGGCAGGAAAAACTCAGTTCAGGCAGAATTAAAGTGACAAAGGCAGCAGTCTACTGGCCTGTACAGCTGAAACAGTTGAGGTTATGAATTCAGAAGTTTTTTGAAAAGTGCTAGTATAGTAACAGGTGAATTTAAATGGATAGGGATGATGGCAGTGACTAAGGAGTGGGTGAAGTTAAGCCTATTGTGTTAGGTTAATGCAATCTTCTGTGAATAAAAGTCTTCACATTTAAGACCAAGCTTACTATATTTTAAGCTTAGAGCTATTAGAATTTTTAAACTATGTTGCAATGAGACTTTTAAAACCAAAAAAGGAGTCAGAGGGTTGCACTAGTTTCACATTGGTTTGGATTTGTTAAGCCTTGGATTTGTTAAGCCATCTTTTGTTCAATGAGGAGAGTTATGTTTAGAGAATTTTAGGCACAATTCAGATAGGCCATCAGAGCAGTTCCACAAACCTCTTTCGTGCAGAATGGTTAAGAGAGTCAGTTGAGTTGTTTGTTTGTGGCTACTACAACTTCTGGAAGAACAAAAGTTTAATTCAAATGCATGTTTATCAACATTTAGCTGCATGCTTATAATGCAAATTCCTGCTCCTTGGATCTATATTGGACACATTAATGAAACAGGAGCAGCCATGAACTGCTCTATTCACTAAAGCATGTAAATGATGAACATCCTTCCATTAGAAGTGGTGGGAATATGCTTCTCAAGTTACCGTGCTGAGAACACTATTAGAATGATGCATATTCTTTAACAGCCTCTTGTATTTTACATTGAGCAGGACCCAGTTGTAATAAGACCTTTAAAGGAACGCTGAATAATATGGTGCAAGTAAAAACAGGAGACTTGCAATATAAGATACACTAAGTCAGCAGTGTGATGCTGTGGCCAAAAAAAAAAAAGCAAACATGATTCTGGGATGCATTAACAGGTGTGTTGAGAGCAAGACATGAGAAGTCATTCTTCCACTCTATTCTGCGCTGGTTAAGCCTCAGTTGAAGTATTGTGTCCAGTTCTGGGCACTGGATTTCAAGAAAGATGGAGAAGTTGGAGAGGGTCCAGAGAAGAGCAACAAAAATGATTAAAGGTCTAGAGAACATGACCTATGAAGGAAGGCTGAAAGAATTGGGCTTGTTTAGTTTAGAAAAGAGAAGATTGAGGGGGGACATAATAGCAGTTTTCAGATATCTAAAAGGGTGTCATGAGGAAAGAGAAAACTTGTTCACCCTGGCCTCTGAGGATAGAGCCAGAAGCAGTGGGCTTAACTGCAGCAAGGGAGGTTTAGGTTGGACATTAGGAAAAAGTGCCTGTCAGGGAAGTCAAACACTGGAATAAATTGCCCAGGGAGGTTAAATATCTCCAGAGATGGAGATTCAACAAGAGTAGGTTAGATAAATGTCTATCAGAGATGGTCTAGACAGTACTGGGTCCTGCTGTGAGGGCAGGGGACTGGACTCTATGACCTCTCGAGGTCCCTTCCAATCCTAGTATTCTATTATTCTAAGTGGTATCCTATGCATTTGACAATACTACCTTTTTAGCAAGTTTCCTTGTTGCTTGGAAACACTCCAACACTTTAATAAAATTGTAAAACCACACAAATGAGCAGATAAAGTTAACTTTATCTTTAATGTAAGATACATTCAGCTCATCCCCTCCCCCCCTCAGGTTGCGTAAGTTATGAGTGGGCTGCAGTTTTTACCATTAGTCTGCATAGACACCAACACTGAGCCACTAGGTCAAAACAAATCATCCCCACATCTTTCAATCAGTAACTTTGAAAAAAAAAAAAAAGTGGGCTGTGTTAGGTATCTGCTCTTCACTCCCAGAACGCAGCAGGAGCAGGGTAATACAATGTAAGAGAGGCTATGATCAAGTGCCAGTGAAGTCAATAACAGCACTCAGGACTTTGACAGAAGAACACTCTATAGTCAGGTAACAAAAGGTGTCTCTAGAGTACAGGATTTTCTCAAAATGTGGCCTTTAAAAAAAAGCAAGCTTCCCCTGTGTCTAGACTGCTGCCATGTTCTCTTGAAAATAAATATCGAATGAAGGCAGCAGTTTTCAACCACGGAAAACTTTGTTTTATGAGGAAGAACGCCTTTTCAAGAGTCCTCCTTTGAAAAAAGTGTTATGTAATGTAAACTGTGCTTTTTCAAAAGAGAGCATCCATGCTGCCTGGGTGCTCTTTCAAAAAAGCAGCTTGTTTTTGTCAAAAGTACTGGTTGTAGTCTAGACCTCTTGAAAGAGGCTTTTTCTAAAGGACCTTTCTGAAGAGGCTTGCAGTCTAGACGTAGCCAAAGAGAATCCAACAAAGGTAGATGAATAAGATGTTCATTTTGGGAAGGTCAAGCAGATGGTCAAGGATAAAGACCAAAAAACAGGAAAGCACAAGATAGGAAGCTAGATTAATAAAATACTATAAACCAATCACTTAGTGACTACAACAATGGTTCCTTGTGAACGTATCAGTTTATTACAGCTCTACCAATCTCACTGTCTCAGCTATCAGCCTTTTAGTTGGCAGCAATGACTACCTCTCCCAGCCAAACTCAGTCCCCAACTCCATATTAAAGTCACTGTTGTAACACTCACCTTCACAAAAGTGTAACTCACTTCACAAAAGCACAGGCATTACATACATCTAAGTTAATTGAGGATTTTTTAACATCTCAGCAATATTTAACAAGCACAGATTTTATCTTTTATCTGTATTTTTAGGCAAATATGCTACAGTGTCTCTGAACCAGTTCATATTTTGAAATTGAACTGTTGTATTGGCATTATACATTATTTAAGAAATGGAGGGCAAACCTTAGTCTTGTTTAAGAGCCATCAGGCCATTGAACATCTGAACTCACTGTGCAGGAAGCAGGACTGTCCCAATTTAGATTTTACTGATCCTCACCCCCCCCCCCTTTTGCTACAAGTTGCGCCTCCCTGGTCCAGCACCCAATGAGGGAATTTACCGGGCTACCGCAAAGTCTCAGTGACCCTGCAAGGCAGATTGTTTAGATGTTCATTCTGTCTCACATTCACACCATCCCATGTAAAATCTAAAATGTTAGCCACTCATCAGCCATCGGCCTAGTCTTTCAACACTACTTCTGACTAAGAGCTAAAACTAGCTGTGAGCTACAGTTCCTCCTTTGTGCTTTTGTTTCTACAGCTACCAGTTTCAGGATTTGCCTAGTTTATTGATAAGCAGGGCTCAACAAACAATACAATCTACTTGCCCATGGAGAGTAGATTTCAGCCGCGTGCCCCATTCATTCGGGGCATGCACATTTGTGGCTCTTGTGCATGTGCAGTACGGGGCTGGCAAGTGGTTTTTGCCGCAGTTTGTCAAGCCCTGTTGATAAGTAATTAAGGAATTCATCTGCAAACATCCGGAAGATATACTCCTGCCCCTTTCCTTCTTCCCACAAATGAATTCACCTGTACCATTTGATAGTTTCATGTATTACATGATAATCTAGAGAAAGTACAAAAATCTCTAGACCAGGGTGAGGAACCACAAGCCCAGGGGCTGTATGTAGCCCCCTGGCTTTCCTGGATCCAGCCCCTGAAGCTCAGGGCTCCCCCCCAGTATTGGGGAGGCGGTGATGGTGCTCCAGCCACCTGTGGGGCTGGAGCACACAAAGTCTACTAGCCTGGGCTCCCCAAAGCTCTGCTGCATGAGGAGAATGTGGGGAGTGTTTCTCCTTCTCAGTTGGAGGCCACGTGAGATAGGGTGTGTTTTGGGGTTTTTTTTTTGCTTCTCACTTGCGTGTGGCTCCTGACTGTTTTCTCGGTGGGTCAACAGACCACAACCCAAAGAAGGTTCTCCACCCCTGTTCTAGACAGTTAAAGCTTGGTCACATTACCTGCCATTTTATCTTGAGTAAAAGTCTTTAACAAGCAAAGCAACATACTTGTTACACCTCCCCTCAAAGCTCAGTTCTTCAGGACTGGTCCTCACACAAAGCACTTCAGATGCACTAGCATAACTATGCCACTGTAGCAGTAGCTACATTGACATAGTATCTTCATTAACCTCAAATAGAAAAAACCTTGGACTCACTGGTTAATCCTAACAGTTACCATGCAGCCCCCAGCCAGGGGCAAGAGGCAAGAGCCAGCACAAGTGGGAAGCCAAAGGCAGCAGCAGGGGAGCAGGAAGTGGGCAAGTGCTGGTGCATGTGGGGAGCAGTCTTAAGGTGCCACAGATCCACCTTCCCCTCCCCACTCCATCCCTTCTGTCTACTACACCAAAGATTAGGTCAGTAAAACTATGTTGCTCGGGAGGGGTGTTTTTCCACATACAGGAGTGATTCAACTATACCAGTATAAAAGTCTGTAATGTAGAGATTTGGCCTCAGTCTCATGATTCTTCAGTTATAGGTCTGCTTCACTCCATTTGCAGTATGGTATGCTACCAACTGATGCCTATCAAATGCATACAAAAAACCCAGCAGAAAGGGGCAGGTCAAGGATTGAGGAAGAAAAGCAGCAGCCGTCAGAATTACATGACAAAAGATTATTAGTGGGGCACCCAATTTAACAAGTTGTTTTTAAAATATCTATCGAGTAGACTGCCTTTATAGGGGGGAAAAAAAAGCAGGTCTTAAAATGTCTGTTGCCAATTATAGTGTGTATTCCATCAGCCACATTAAAAATGAGTTGCCAAACAATTTTGAGACAGACAACCAAAGCTTGACTTTAAGACTAGCTCATGAAGTAAAACTATGCTACATTTGCAATACTAAGGAAACTGACTGGAATCATATAGATTTTGCCATGGAGAAATCAGTGGGTGATCACAGCAAGATTCACGTGAGCAAGCTCAGAGCATTGAATGGTGTCGAACAGCACTCAGAACCAACAGACCTAACAAAAAGTCCTCTGTTTTGCTCAATAGTTTCAAACAAGGGTAGCAGGAACCAGGCAGAGTGCACTCCCCCCACGCCAGCAATAAGAGTATGGGAGGCTAGCTCAGAGGCAAGGGGACCCAGCACTGTCTGCGCACACACACACCACCCACCCCATATGCACATATATGAGCAGAACCAAGGAGGGGCTGGAGTAACCACTCACCGCAGAGCTCGACATCAGGCCAACTGCTAGGGAACATGTTGAAACAGCTCTCCTTTCCCTACCTTCTAGTCACTGTAATCAGTCATTCAACCCAGGAGAAGGGCAGGAGCATACAAGATCTATGGGAAGACATGTCACCAGAATCTGGGCCTGGAACACAAGGTACCAAGTGGCAGCAATAGGAATGGACTACCCCTTCCCAGCTTGGAGCAGCCACCTTACCACTCCTCCACCTCCTTGCACTCACAGCAAACATGCACAACAAGACTAATCCAGCCTCACTGTCACAGTTTAGGTAAACAGTGTGCATCAAGTCTGAAACTTGGGAGAAGAACAAATCAGGTCTTCAAAAAAATTACAAGGCATTAGCAGACCTGCATTTTTTTTCCACTGCTAAAATGCAAAAATAGCTTAGATGATTAACTGAAGACCTAAGACAGTTAAAATAAGAATTAATGTTTTTAAAACAAAGTGATGGCCAAGCCACTGGATTGAAGATTGCCCTTCAGTGTTTCTTCATCCACTCCAAGATGTCTCAGTTTTCCCCAGGTATTTCTCAGAACAGATAAATTTTACAAAAAAAGGCTGTGTCATCCAGGACTAGCCAGCTATAAACTGTCTTTGCTACAGGTTGAACTGAAAAGTCTCAGGAGCACCAGTCTAAGGATGTTAAAGACTAGTCAACTATGGGATGGGCTGACTAGTCAATAAGTACTTCCGCATTCCTCCTTTGGAATGACCAAGGGCCCCATCAGGGGTTCTTGTACAGTTCAGAGGACTGCGGAATTCTACCTACAGCCAGCAGGAAGTCCCACTGACTCTGGGCTGCAAGCAGGTGCCTTCTTTGAAATGCACAATTGTCCTCAGCGGGGGGGCTCTTGTGCATTTCAAAACCATGGAGCTCTGGATCAGCAGGGGACTCCCCAGCTGACCCTGGGAAATGCCACAGGGGCCAGCAGGAAGTCCCGCTGACTCCAGGCTGTACGCAGAGTTCTGCATTCCTCCTTTGACAGGTACAAGAGCCCCAGCGGGGCTTTCAAAAGAGGAATGTGGATGTGCCCATTGTCTAGTCCAGTGTTTCCCAATTGGTGCTCCGTGGAATACTGGGGTTCCGCAGAGCACAACGAGGGGTTCCGCGAGGAGCCGGCGCTCCCCCGCCCCCTCTGAAAAAAAGAGAGACGGCCAGCAGAGGCATGGGCAGCAAGTTGTGTGCATGTGACGGGCCAAGAGCAGCCTGCACTGAGGAGCCCGAAGGGGGACAGGGAGAGGCGGGGTCCTCTGCTGCGACACCCAGCTGGGGGGAGCCGTCACGCGGCAGAGCCGAGCTGCAGCCAGCCCATCAGGCAGCGCATGTCTGCTGAGGGCGGGGCAGGGTGTGGCGGAAGCACGTCACCTCCGGCAGGCCATTCAAAAGGGGCCCGCCAGCAAGGAAGGCGGGGAACAGTCGTGGAGGCCGGCTCCTGAAGAGCGGGGGGCTCGGGAGGGGACAGTGCCACCTCCAGGAGCGGGGGGCTCGGGAGGGGACAGTGCCACTTCCAGGAAGCCCGGAGCTGCTGACGGGGACTCCCGGAGCCGGGAGTTTGAAGATACCTGCAGCCGCGGGCTGCCGCCAGACCTGGACCCTATGACAGAGAACAGACTCCTCCGTGCCGAACCGGTAGGCCACAGGGACCCCACGGGCAGGGCAACGGAGTCCGTAGGGGGGGAGGAAGCAGCCCAGGGCAGGGCCCTTTCGGCGCCCGTGTGGGGAAGCGTTTCGGGAAGGCATCCCACATCCACCGCACAGGGAGCAAGCAGACCTCTGTGCTTAGGGCCCTGGGCTGGGACCCGGTGGAGAGCGTGGGCCCGGGTCCCCCTCCTCCCTCCCTGCCATCGTCAGGGGTGAAAGTTGCTCCAACGCCGGCGAGGGGGAACCTCCAACGGAGACCGTGGGGAGAAGCCCCGCAGAAGGAGACAGGTGACCCCTGGGTTCGCAGATCCCCCAGACTCGGCCAAGCGGGGTGATCAAGCCCAAAGACGCCAATACCGACTGAACTCCGGGACCAACAGATGAGGGCCGTCGACGGTGTTCGCTGAACCCCCCTCCTGGGCAGGAGGGGGTGATCGCACCCCCGATGTGGTCACAGTGGGCTTGTGGTGCCCATGCTCCTGCAATATTTGGAGCTGGACCCGGTCCCGACCTCCCCCCACTCCCGCGTCCTCCCAGCCTGGCCCCAGAGCGTCTCTCCCCCGTCCCTGGACCTGTACCTGCCGTGCGCAACCTTCCCTGAGCTCCCCCTCACTGGCTGCTGCTGCCTTGTGTTGCAGGCTCAAACCAGTGGGTGGAGAGATGCCTGGACATGACAGAACGTCACAGCCCGGGATTTTAAACTTGCTGGGCGCTGTGTTGCACCGCATGGCTGAGTTGTGGGTTCGGAGTCCGGAGACAGAGCACAGACTCCGGCCCCACAAAGTGGAAGGCAGAAGGTACGGGAGGGGGAGGGGCTTGTGCAGACCAAAAGGGAAGGGCTGGGAGAGGAAGGTGCTTGTGCCGAGGCAGAGGGGAAGGCACCAAAGGGACAGGGCTGGAGGAGAGACAAATAGCAGGGGGCCAAGCGCAGACAATGAGGAAAAGGGCAGGAGGAGAGGTGTCAGTGGGAGGGGGAGAGGGTAAGGGCATTGGGGGCTAGAGGGGTGAGGGGAAGTGCTGGGAGAAGACTTCAAAGAAGGGGTGGGCATGAGGAAGGTGGGGATGGAGCAAGTCATGTGAGAGGGCACAGGGGCATGAGAGGAATGGGGGCAGAGGGTGGTGAGGGGTGGGCATCAGGGAAAAATGGAGCAAGGGGGCAGGGGAAGTGAGGGAAGAGGGAGGCACCAGGAGGGTGCAGGGGTAAGAGAAGGTGCAGGTGCCAGGGGATTCTGGGCAGACACCTGCTCAGTGGAGGGACCACCATCAGAGGAGACACGCGGGGCAGGTTTGTAGAGGGAGATGTTAGAAGAGGGGATGAGGAGGGGTAGCTCACATGATCAGAGTGGGGCTACTGGAGAAGTGGGCACAGGGAGGAGAGAAGGGCTGGTGGAGGGGGCAGGTTGCAGGAGGGCTGAGGACAGTGAGAAGAGCAGGAGTCAGGACAGCAGAGGAGGGTGAGGAGTCAGGGGGCAGCAGAGGGAAAGGTAGAGGTTTAAAAATATTAATAACCTGGGTGGCACATCCAAACAATCCACATGAACTCAATACTGGTGCACAACAATTCATTTTGCTCATGTGAGGAAACTCTTAGGCTATGTCTACACTGGTTGTTTCTTGTACAAGAACACATCCACTCTTCCATGTACGAGCTGTGCTTTTGCACAAGAGCATCTATGGCAGTGTGGACACTCTTGCCCAAGAAAGTGCCAATAGCCATTTTAGCCATAGGGCTTTCTTGCTCAAGAAATTCATGTTGCCTGTCTACACTGGCCTCTTGCACAAGAATAGTTGCTCAAAAGGGCTTATCCCTGAGTGGGAGTACTGTAGTTCTTGCGGAAGAAGCCCTGATTTCATACATGAGAACGTTAGTGTACTTGCGCAAGAACACACGGCCAGTGTAGACAGGCAGCAAATATTTGCTCAAGAGCGGCCGCTTTGGCGCAAGATCCTGCCAGTGTAGACACAGCCAAGGGGAGGGAGGAAGGCAGAGGCAGGGAATCAGCACTGGCTCAGCATGTCTACGTGGTTTGGGGGAAGGTGCAGAGAAATTGAGCTCAGCTGGGTTGCAGAGTGGGGAGGTCTGGGGGGCTGTGGGGTGGGGTGTGTGTGTGTGTGTGGAGCTCAGAGCTCGGTTTGACTGCAGGCGGAGGGAGGTGCCGGGAACTGGGGCTAGACTCAAGGGGAGGGAGGGACAGGGAATGGCTCTTGGCTCAGCAGTTTTGTGGGGCTTGGAGGAGGTGCAGGGAAACGGGTCTCAGCTGTGCTGTGAGAGAGGCATGCAGGAAACCAGTGCAGGGCTCAGCTGGGCTGGGGTGGATGGGGGAGGGCATACAGAACAGACGGGCAGCTCAGCTGGGCTGTGAGGGGCTGCAGGGAACTGGTGCTGCACTCCCTTGGATTGTGAGGGATGGTTTTGGGGGGAAGTGCAGGGAACCAGCAGGGGTGGGCAGCTTAGTTCGGTTGCAGGGGATAGAAGCGCAAAGAAGCCTAGTGGGGAAGGGAGGGTGGGACCAGGAGCCCTGAAATGACCTCCCCTGGTCCAAAAATTCCTCATCTGGGACCAGTCAGGTCTAGAGGGTGCCAGATCACAAATCTGTATCCTGAGCCCATCATACTCACAGCCTCCTTGCCCTGAGTCCCTCACATATCCAGCCCAAACTCCTGCACCCTCACATCCACAAGCCCTGGCTTGCTCAGCACCCCAAGCTTCCACTTGAACCCAACACTCCCCAGCCTAGAGTCCCCTCCCTGAGTCAACAGCCCCTTCTCCTGCATCCAAATTCCCTCCTAGAGCTTGTACTTCTCACCCCTTCCCACACCCAAATCCCTCATTCCCACCCCATACCTCACTCTCACTAGGTTGAGACAGGTATAAGGGCTGGGTATAGCAAGTGATGGAGAGGAGGGGAACAGAGTGGATGAGGCCTCACAGAAGGGAGATGGGGGGGGTCTTGGGGAAGGAATGTGAATTTCATGAATTGGTGGGTCCCTCACCCCCCTTTTTTGCGCTTGACAAACCTAGGGGTTCCTTGAAATTTTGAAAAGCTGAAAAGGGTTCCTCAGCCAAATAAAATTGGGAAACACTGGTCTAGTCGATAGAAATGCCATCAGCTAGTGAATTAACTGCATCTAAAGAACAATTCATAACTGAGGGGACAACTACATAGCAAGACTTCAAAAATAGCCAGCATTATTTCAAAATAACTTAAGTCCATGTCTACACAGCAGTCAGTTATTTTGAAATAATGTCGAAATACGGTCAGGCTGGAGGACTTATTCCAGCTCCTGTAACCCTCATTATATGAGGAGTGAGGAGGTAGAGTGCTCTATTTTGAAATAAGCATTGTGTAGATGCTCGCAATTTCAAAATAAGCTACACAAATTGAGCCAAGTCCTGCTGCATAGATGCACCCCGAGTTAAAACCTCCTTTCTAGTCAAGGGTAGAGATGTTTAGCATATAGCCATTTACAGGGCTTGACAAATGGCAGTGAAAGCTGCTCGCCAGCTCCGCACAGCGCATGCACAAGAGCTGCATTGCGCATGCGGGCACTGCTGGTAAACAGGGCACATGGCTGAAATCTATTCGCCACAGGTGAGTAGATTCTATAGTTTGTCGAGCCCTGGCCATTTATACAATGAACACTCATTGATTCCCTGCCTCCTTGCAAAGCGGTGGAGGGTTTGCCGCTCACTGTGCTGTTCCCCACTGACCCCCCCCACCCGATGCCTTGCCCCCTCACCTCTGCCCCCACTTGCGGGCAGGCAGCTTCATGGCACTTCTCCTGTCTCCCTGCAAAGTGGTGGAGGGTTCGCTGCTCGCCGTGCTGTTTACCAGCGCCCCCCCTTGCTGGACGCAGTGCGGGTCCCAGCAGATTGTCACGGGGCATACTCCCAACCTAATCCACCTCCCCTTCCCCAGAGCCAAACACCTCCCCATCCTGCTGTAACCCAGTCCCCTTTCTCCCCCAACCTTATGTCCTGGTCCCAACAGACACCACCACTTGAAACGCAACCCCCACTTCTTCCATTATTTTCAATGGGAAAGTTGACTCCACATAACATGTTCTCATGTAATACGATCATTTTCTGAAACATATCTATAGTGTTAAATGAGGAAGTACTGTATTCTCAACTATATGCATTTCCTCTCCACCCTTTGCTGCCTCTCAGAGAGCAAGGCAGGGAGGGGCCCTAGCTTAAAAGCCATTAGATCTACCTGCCACCCCCACCCCCCATGTCTCTAATAGGTGAGGGGGGGTAGGCTGGCATCAATACATGAGGGGAGCCAGCTTTCAAGCCAACTCCTCCCCCCCCCCCACACACACACACATCCACTCCCGTGGACCCACCTACTCCCCACCTTTGTAGGCAGGGGCAAGAGGCAGGCAGGAGCCAATGCTGGGGGGGGGCTAGCTTAACTGGTTCCCCCCAGCACCACTGCCAAGGGAGCGGAGGGGGAGGAGGGAGGAAGACAGGAGAGGCTGCCAGCAGGCCCAAGCTCCATGTGGACAGAGGATGCTCTATGGCAGCAGCTCCTGTCTCTGGGGGTCCAAGCTCCCCATGAACAAAGACTGCTCCACATCCCACAGAGCAGCCCGTGTCCATGCCCAGGCTGGGCCTGCCATGGACAAAGGCTGCTCTGCTGCAGCAGCAGCTTCTGGCCATGGGGAGCTCAGACCCCTCTCCCCATAGACAGAGGCCACTGCAAATCCACACTGCTGCCTCTGTATTAGGGTGTAGACCTGCACAGGAAGCTGTTTTTTAAACTGATAGACAGGCAGCAGCAGGGAATGGCAAGGGCTCCCTGGAAGTGGGGCCAACAGTGCACTGGCCCAACCCTCAGGGACTACCACATAACTGCTTAGTCATGTAACTGCATGGAATCTTTTCAACTGCACAATATCCAACACCCCTACTCTGTATCAGAAGCAAGTGGCAGAAAAGTTGGGCCAGCTCCCCATGAGCACCAGCTCTCCCATGCCCTGCTACATGTAAATGTGTAACTGCTTAAAAAAAGTCAGCAGTTGTGTTTACCCAAATACACTTTACCACCACTTTTACAGCCCTAGTCAAAGGTTAAAAATACATGTGCTCATGTATAAGTGAGATGGTTTGGGGGCAGGGTGCCGTTAGAGGACACCATCAGTTTTCTGCAGGCTATAGTTTAAAAGTGTTTTAGCCATTGATTGCAAAAACACTTTCAGGTCAGAGCAATACTGTACTGCCTCTCTAGTCAGGCTAGGTGCAACTGATATGTTTGCTGCTGTTCAGAACTTTCCCAAGCTACAAAGTGAAAATTGGCAATACTTGATGAATTTTCATCTCTACTATTCATAAGCTTATGGACAGTTATGAAACTGAAATACACATTTCATTTTCACTTTACCAACAATAGGTAAATATGAACAAATGCAGAGACCAGCATCAGACCTAGTCATTCAGGGGAAAGAGCACTCTAACACAGAGAAGCAATTAAGGGTAGAATAGAAACACCTCCTCCTCCACCACCAAGAGGCTGACATGAGGATAGAGTAATGACACTGCCATTAGCAGGAGTCTGAGTTGACATGGGGCAGAACAGAGAAGGGTTCAGTTGGTAGGATTTCCAAAACTCCAAGTATATCTGCCTACAACCAGCAGCATGAGAGGAGACAACTTCCTACTACAAATCTCAACCTAAACCCATTTTTCAGTAATTGGTGTGAAGGCTGGCTTCTCATCTGCACTTTGTTCCCAAAAGTGCTCTCCAATTTAGTTTGTTCTGAATTCGGTGTCAGGTCAATTTTTCAAGACCTGGGTTTTTCTTTTTTGATAGATTCAAGATAGGCCCTTCATAATTCATATGAAACACTACTCCTCAAGAAACCCTTCAAATTTGTTTTAGTTTATTCCTTTTTTCATTATTCTGCCAACTTCCCTAATATTCTGTTCTATTAAGAACATAGACTATTCAGGACACAAAATGTTTATTTACTGCTGTAAAATACTCAAACACACCAGAGCACAAAAGCACAGAGTATCAAGCTAAATTGCATAACGGTGTGTATTGCAGTGTCATTAGTACAGTAATATTAAGGCTCTAGGCAAGAATTATTTTCTTCCAACTCTCCACCCACAACATGTTCTTGGATGCTTTTTCCTATTCCTCAGGCTTTGGCAGCCAGCAGTTTTACAATGCTGTGTTATTCATAGAACCAGTCAGCATTGTCTTTTGAAGAATGTGCCTGTAAACTTGATACCAACATTTGGTAGACTAATTTTATGTTAAAAGGTTCTTTAATTTTAGTCCTTGCTAGTGGAGAGGCATTTAGTCTAAGATGTTAGGATCATTTGGCAGGTTTATTTTACTAGAGAAGCACTGAAGGTCATATAAAATATTGACTATTAAAATCAGTACCGTGTAAGTGTTCAGCCAACATCTGAAACAGCCAAGTAAGAACAGGCCAAACCTATGGCCCTGGCTATGTATTGACTATAAGGAGTGGAGTGAAGAGAACATGAGCAAGGATATTACAGGAGTTACCGCTATTGTCTTCAGACAGACCAGCCACCTAGTACCGACCCAGCGCCCGAAGGCTGCTGCGCTGAGGCCAGTGCCCACGCAGGGAGATGGCCGAGGAGGACACTGTGCCGGCGGGGGCAGGGGAACAGGAGACTAACTGAGCCTACGGTCAGTAGGTGCCGCTTCGCTTCCCGCTCCGGCCGCTACATGGCCACGGCCCAGGCTTGACAAAGCTCCGAGGACACGGTCCCCGCGTAGCGCCCACTGCACCGGTGCGGGAGACACGCAGGCTCCGGCCTCGACCCCCCAGCCCGGAGACCAGCCCAGCGCTCCTGACGCCAGGCTAGGCCGGGCGGCTCCGCTCTGCCCCGTCGCACGTACCGGCCTAGCCTCCAGGGGCGAGCCCAGCCCGCGCACCAAGACAGGCGGGGGCGCCGCGGCCCAGCACCCGACCCCGCTTACCGGCAGCCAACAGACACGAGAGAAGCAGCAGCTGCATAACGGCCTCTCCAGAACTCCACCGTCTGCAATGCGGAGCCGTATCAGCTGATCCCAGCCTATATACGGCCAGCCCAAGCCCCCCACTGCGCATGCTCTGCCCACCCTGCTGGGGTTTCCCCACCGCCACTGCGCATGCGCCCATCACTCCACCGTTGACCCCCCCCTCCCACCCATATTGTCCCCAGCGGCTTCAGTACCGCGCATGCGCCTTTTCTCCTGGTCTCCTGACGCTGACTCAGATCGGGCGACGAGGGATCAGGGAGATGGCGCGTGCGCAGCAAGGAGTAATTGGGGGGAGGGGGGATTGTAGGAGGGGGCACGCTCGGACACCACGTGACGGGCCAGCCGAGGGGTGCTCGGTTCAGCTAGTTATCCCGGTGTGGGGACGTGCCCGGCCTCCCTCCGCTTGTAGGTGGGCACGGAGCCCGGCCGGGGCTCACCCGCCACCCTCACCCCAAGCCCGGGGCGTCCGCGGAGCCGGAAAACCCCTCTCCGGCTGGCTCAGGCGAAGGGCCCTTGGGCTGTGTGGCTCTTAGGGCTGGAGCTGCGGCCTGAGCTGCGGGAGGCCAGAGCCCCATAGAGCAGCGTTTCTCAACCCCTGTAGGGTGCCCTGAGGGGTACATCAGCACAAGTGAAACGGGGTTTGCCCTGCGAAGGGGATTGGGGCGGGGCGGTGCCACGTGCCTGTCAAATTGAATGTTCGGAGCCGCGTGCCCAGCCGTTAACAGCCGCTCTGCGCACCCCCCAGCGCTGGTGGGGAACGCGTCTCGCTGTGGCGGCAGCTGCGGGGAGACCCTGGGCAATTCTAAGTTGGGGGGCGGGTCTCGGCGGGGGGATGGGAATCACTCCCAAGGCCGCCTCTCCTAGTTCGTTTCCGCTCTGGCAGCCTCCCCGGGTGCTCCAGTGTGGCGGGCGGCTGGACCTGGAGAGGCGCATTACCCCTACCCCTGCCAGCAGCTTGGTGTAAGGCATCCCCGTTGCTGCTTCCCCCGTGGCACTGCGGAGAGGAGCTAAAAGATGGTGAAGCAGCTCAATAAACTTTGCTCCAAAAGACCCCCCCACACACACACATCAGTGGTGTAGCCAGGATGGGCAAGGGGGACAGTTGCCCTCAGGCACCACACTAGGGGGGCGCCGGGCTGGGGCGGGAGTGCACAGCCCCACATGGCGAGCCTGGCGCTGGCAGGCCACTTGCTCCCTGGAGACAAGCCACCAAGGCAGGGCCAGGTAGTGGGAGTGGGCACTTCAAAGGTAGGGTTACCATATGTCTGGTACCTGGCTCTGAGGGAGAGATGGGGCATTGGGTTAGAGCAAGAAGGCTGGGGTTGCCTGGCTCTGGGGGTACTTATACTTTTTTTTAAAGGTGTACTTTATAAAAAAAAGGCTGAGAAATACTGCCATAAAAAACATGGATGCTGCAGTTGCACAGTCCCATGAGCCCACTCAGTGGACAAACACTGGCCCTGGGATGTTAGTTGCCCTATAGCCGCACCTCAAGGGTCAGAAGAAGAAGTGACTTGCTTCTGCCTCTCAGCATTTCTGGCTCACTGCTGCTGTTAATTGCTCATGTTTAACTGTAGATTACATTACTAATGTGTCCCACAATGCTAGCATTCAGGAGTCTTCACAGAAATATACAGCCACCAAAATCTCCTCTTACTCCCCAAAGAAAGAAAGTGGAAGAGTTGTTTTGTTCTACCACCACTGGCATGACTAGAAACTGTGGGTGAGTGGGCAATGACAGCAGTGGGGTTTAAGCACTGATGCAGAGTCGTAACTAGTTAATTTGGTGCCTGAGGCAAGACCTTCCTAGTTGTGGGCGGGGGTGCTGACCTGGCACGAGCAAAGACAGTGTAGTAGCTGTCTTTTCTGTGCCCTCTCAGCTATGTGCCGGAGGCAAGTGCCTCCCTCGCCTTGCCCTTGTTATGGCCCTGCTGTGATGTCCTGGTCCTGCTACCAGCCAGGGTGTGTCTAGACTACATGCCTCCGTCGACGGAGGCATGTAGATTAGTCAGATCGGAAGAGGGAAATGAAGCCGCGATTAAAATAATCGCGGCTTCATTTAAATTTAAATGGCTGCCCCGATCTGCCGATCAGCTGTTTGTCGGCAGATCGGGGCAGTCTGGACGCGACGCGCCGACAAAGAAGCCTTTCTTCATCGGCACAGGCAAGCCTCGTGAAACCAGGTTTACCTGTGCCGATGAAGAAAGGCTTCTTTGTCGGCGCGTCGCGTCCAGACTGCCCCGATCTGCCGACAAACAGCTGATCGGCAGATCGGGGCAGCCATTTAAATTTAAATGAAGCCGCGATTATTTTAATCGCGGCTTCATTTCCCTCTTCCGATCTGACTAATCTACATGCCTCCGTCGAAGGAGGCATGTAGTCTAGACACACCCCTAGAGTGCCTGACAAAGTGGGGTCAGTCCCTGCTCCCCTGCTGCAGCACTGGGCAAATCAGGGTTTGCCCTGCGGTCTCTGTAATACCCTGATCATCTCCCCAGCTGCAGTAAGAGCTGGGGCCTAAGCCACAGCCCACTCAGGCCCACCTGTGGCTATGCCATAGATGAGCACAAGACCATGTATTAGACTTATTAAGAGAAAGATAAATCAGAAATTAATTCAGCATTGGGTTCCCAATACTCAGAAGTCAATGCTCATTCTTACCTGTCTCAGGGTATGTCTACACTACAGCACTAATTCGAACAAACTTAATTCGAATTAGTTAATTTGAACTAAGCTAATTCGAACTAGTGCATCTAGACCTAAAAACTACAGGCAGTCCCCGACTTACGCGGATCCGACTTATGTCGGATCCGCACTTACGAACGGGGCTTTCTCGCCCCGAAGGTCGGGGCGAGAAAGCCCCGTTCGTAAGCTGCTCCGGTGCCCCTGGTCTGCTGGAGACCGTCTCCAGCAGACCAGTGGCACCGGGCGGGTTCCTGCGCTTCTGAGGCTTTGCCAGAGCAAAGCCTCAGAGGCGCGGGGAACCGCCGCTGCTGCCGCTTCAGTCTGGGTGCCTGTGGTCTGCTGGGGACGGTCCCCAGCAGACCACAGGCACCCGGACTGAAGCCGCAGCCGCGGCGGGGTCCCGCGCCTCTGAGGCTTTGCCAGATCAAAGCCTCAGAGGCACGGCACCCCGCTGCCGCTGCGGCTCTGCTCCCCATGTCCCTGGTCTGCTGGGGGGGGGGGCGCAGCTAGTGTGCTCCCCCCCCCCCAGCAGACCAGGCTTTTGTTTTCGACTCTGGGGCAGAGCAGGTGGGGCGCTGCCGATTGGTCCTGCAGCGCCGCTCTGGGCACTACCCCAGCTGCTCTGCCCCAGGCGTCCCAAGTCAGCTTCTGCTGAAACTGACCAGCGCTGACTACAGGAAGCCCCAGGCAGAGTTGCTCTGCCCCGGGCTTCCTGGAATCAGCTGCTGATCAGTTTCAGCAGCAGCTGACTTGGGGACGCCTGGGGTTCTTAAGTTGATTCTGTATGTAAGTCAGAACTGGCGGTCAGTTTCAGCAGTGTTTGAATCTGGACGCCAGTTCCGACTTACATACAGATTCAACTTAAGAACAAACCTACAGTCCCTATCTTGTACGTAACCCGGGGACTGCCTGTAGTTCGAATTAGCATTTTGCTAATTCGAACTAGCATGTCCACTTTGAGTGGACCCTGAACCGAAGTTAAGGATGGCCGGAAGCAGTGCCAGCAGGGCATCAGATTAGGACTTAGAGCGTGGAGCTGCTGTCTCAGGCTAGCCAAGGGCTGTGCTTAAACGGACCTGACCCCCACCCCAGACAGACAGTTCTCAGGGGTTCCCCGCTCGCTTGTCTAACTCGATGAGGGACAGCAAAGCAGTCCTGGCTTGGAGTGCCCTGAATGCCCACACTCGGCACATCACAGCACTCGGCCATCAGCCCGGCTGCATTTGCCACAGGCTGCCATCTGGGGGGGGGTCAATCGGGGGGCTGCAGGAGAGCTTCCACCCCGAGGAGCCCGCAAAGCCACCCTAGTCCTCCCCGTCGGGGGCTCGTACCCCATTCCTCCCTCACCTCCTTCCACTTATCCCTCCCTAGCTCCCCTTCCTGATGTACAAAATAAAGGACACGTGTTCAAAAATAGAAACTCTCTTTATTGAACAAAACTTGGGAGACTGGGAAAAGGAGGTGGGAGAGGGGAAGAGAGAGGGTGGGAGAGGGAAAGAGCAAACCTGGGAAGAGGGAGCTGGAAGGGGGAAGCCAGGGGAAGAAGGAGGAGGGGAAGTATCAAACTATGGTACGCCATATCTTCAGTACTGTGTACAAATGTGATCTCTTCACCCCAGAAAAGATATTTTGGCCTTGGAAAAGGTTCAGAAAAGGGCAACTAAAATGATCAGGGGTTTGGAACAGGTCCCATATGAAGAGAGGCTAAAGAGACTGGGACTTTTCAGCTTAGAAAAGAAGAGACTGAGGGGGGATATGATAGAGGTCTATAAAAGCATGAGTGGTGTGGAGAGGGTGCATAAAGAAAAGTTCTTCATTAGTTCCCATAATAGAAGGACTAGAGGACCAAATGAAATTAATGGGTAGCAGGCTTCAAACTAATAACAGAAAGTTCTGCACAAAGCAAATAGTCAACCTATGGAACTCCTTGCCACAGGAGGCTGTGAAGGCTAGAACTATAACAGAGTTTAGAGAGAAGTTAGATAAATTCATGGAGGTTGGGTCCATGGAATTGTATTAGCCAGGGGGTAGAAATGGTGTCCCTGGCTTCTGTTTGTGGAAGGCTGGAGATGGATGGCACAAGACAAATGGCTTGGTCATTGTCTTCGGTCCATCCCCTCCAGGGTACTTAGTGTTGGCCGCTGTCGGCAGACAGGCTACTGGCCTAGATGGACCTTTGGTCTGACCCAGTACGGCCATTCTTATGTTTTTATGTTCTAAGCTCAGGGTCGGGGGCTCACTCGACCACCTTGATTTTCATGGAAACCTGCTCCTGGTTGGCCAGGCTGGCAGCTATCCTGCCCTAGATGGCCACTTTCCTGTGCCTAGTGCGGAGGTCGTGGACATTGGAGGCTTCCCCCCAAACCTCTATGAGGTCCACGATCTCTGCACTAGACCAGGCGGGCGCCCGCCTCTTGCAGCCCCGGGCAGGCTCCTGGGAGCCGCCAGCCTGGTCCCGGGAAGAGACGGAGGGCTGGGTGGCAACGGGTGGCTGGCTCGTGCCGTGCCAGGTGCAGGGTCTGCTGGCTGGGTGCTGGCAGGCTTGCACCTGGCACGGGCACCGTAGCCAGACTGTGCCCCTTTAAGGGCTTCGGTGCTGGGAGGGGGGCAGACGAGTTTCCCTGGTTGTGCCCAGAGTGGCCACCAGGGAAAGCTGGGGAGGGCTAGCCTCCCACTAGTTCGAATTAAGTGGCTACACAGCCCTTTATTCGAACTACTTAATTCGAACTAGGCATTAGTCCTCGTAGAATGAGGTTTACCTAGTTTGAATTAAGCACTCTGCTAGTTCGAATTAAGCGCTCCACTAGTTCGAATTAAGTTCGAACTAGCAGTTTGCCTGTGTAGCGCCTATGAAAATTAATTTGAACTAATGGCTGTTAGTTCGAATTAACTTTGTAGTATTGACATACCCTCATAGTCTAGGCTGACTCCTGTGGAACTACTACCTCTCTCCTGCCCTTATAAATCTCTGTTAGTTTTTAAGGTGCTGCAGAACTAATGTTTTTTAAGCTTTTTTCAGTTACAAACTAACATGACTACCCCTCTGTGTCTGTTACTAATCAGTTTTGTTGTTTTAGCAGCTTATAACTGCAGTGGGCGCATGAACAAATGAGGCAGGCAACCTTACAGAGCTGTGGTCACCAACCGGTCGATTGCGATCCACTGGTCAATCGCAAGGGCTCGACCAGTTGATCGCGAGGCGTTTCAGGGGGCCCCCTAATTTTCCCCCACCCCCTAGAAATCCCAGTACCTACCTCCAGGGAACATGGAGGTAGTGCCGGTTCCCTGCAGGGTGGATTGAAGTCCTGCAGCTGCGTGCCACTTCCGGGGGTTCTGGAAGAGGGGCTGCTCCCCTCCCTCAGGTCTGTGGCGTGCTGGAACTTCGGGGGGGGGGCAGAGGAGGCGCGCACCGGGGCTTCCCTCCTCTGCAGGAAGGGGAGTTGGCCCTGGAGGAGGCGCGCTCAGGGGGCTTCCCTGCGCCACAGAAGCGGGGAGTTGGCCCCAGAGATGGTGCATGTGGGGGCTTTCCTGCACCGCGGGAGGGGCAAGTTGGCCTCGGAGGAGGCGGCAGGGAGGGGGAGTTATGAGAGGAGGCTGGTGCAGGGGACTCCCTGCCCCCACTGGCACCCTGTCCCCTGCTGCAGAACCCTGTCCCCTCCTCCAGGGTACCCTGTCCCCTCTCCACTGTGCCCTGCTGCAGAATCCTGCTCCCACCCCAGCACTCTGTTCCCTGCCCCAGCACCCACTAGCACCCTTCCTCGGTACCATGTTCCCTGCTCCCACCAGCACAGTTGGGGCCACATTAGTGAGGCTTGGGGGGTTTTGAGGAGGAGTTTGGGGGGGTTGCATCTCTCTTGTGTCCCCAACTGACTTGTCTGTGGGTCAGTGACCCCCTGTCTCAAAACAGGTTCCCTGCCCTTCTCATAAATAAAGTCAATGCAGAAATGTTTTGTGTTTGACGTAGTCTTTTATTTAAAATGAAGCCTGGCCAACAAATCCCCAATTGGGGCCAAGCCCCCATCTGGCCGCAGCATTATAACACTCCTGCACCACCACTAACCCCAGACCCTAGATCTGAGCTTACCATACACTGGAACCCCCTGCCCTGAGCCCCTCACATACCCAAACCTAAATTCCTGCACCCTCACAGCCGCAAGCCTGTGGCTTGCTTAGTAGCCCAGCCCTCTATCTGACCCAAGACTCCCCAGCCTGGAACGCCCTCCCCAAGCCAGCATCCCCTTCTCCACCTCCTCCTGCATCCAAATTTCCTCTCAGAGCTTGCTCCTCTCACCCCTTCCCACACCCAAATCCCTCATTCCCACCCCAGAGCCCACACAACCTGTCTCAATCTAGTGAGGGTATGGCAAGACTGCAGGAGTTTTTTCAGGATTCCAGAGATATCCAGAAAAACTCTTCCGCATCCAGGGATGCATTTGTTCTTCTTCTTTTTTTAGTGGAAGAGCAAACATGGTCTTTCAGTAACCCCTATATTCCTCATTCCACGAGGAATAAGAGCGATTCCAAAATAAGAGGTTTTTCTAACATTTGGTCCAGTCTAGACAGGCCAAATTTTGGAGAAACCTCTTCCTACGTAAGAATTGGGGGGGGGGGGGGGGGAGTGGCAGTATAGAGTGTATAAGGGCTGGGGATAGCAAGTGATGGAGAGGAGAAGAATAGAGAGGGCGGGGCTTCAAGGGGGGGGTGAGGTCTTGTGGGAAGGATGGGGCAGTAGATCTTCACTTGTTCTGAGATTTAAAAAGTGATCTTGGGTGTAAAAAGGTTGGAGACCACTGGCATAGAGGCTTTGGATACTAAACAAGAGCAGCAAAAAAAGATCTGAACAGAATCTAAAATCATGTCAGTCCTTTTTTGGTTTTGGTTTTTTTCCCTCATCCCCAAATATAGTGACTTAAAAATAGAGATTTAAAAATAATAAAATTGGGTTTTATGTGTCTTCTTACTCTTGTGCTTCAGAGCTATGTTTTCAGTCTTTATTCTGCAACTTAAACAAAATTGAGCTGAGATTCTCACATATGTGGGTTTAGGAATAAAAAAACACAAGACTTTAAATTAAAAAACAGCCACAAAAAAGTTAGTACTGTAGTTGTAGGGGATTTCAGTATGCAGAACAGCAGGTCAATATGTTTACAGCAGCTCATGCTGCTGAGCAAGCAGCCAGGTGCTGTACCAGCTGATGCTCCCTTAGGCTGTCTGGCTTCATTCCCAGATATGGGAGTTGCAATTATTGAGCCTGGAGCTCAAAATTGTGGATCATTGTTGCTAGCTGTATATCTGAGATAAGGGAGCAAATTCATGTCCTGTGCAAATGGAATGTATTTAGGCCTCCAACCCTAGTACAGAGGAACCTGAGGCCATGAAACACCTTTACAATGAATAGGTAGATGCCTTCAACTGAGGAGGGACTTGGGGGAGCTATGGAGGAGGCAAGTTTCTCAAACTGCTTCCCTATTCCCACAAGTTTCACTTCTCTCTTGTTTGGGTTCAGTTTCAACCTATGCACCTCTGCTAGGTGCTGATCTCTTCTGTGCAATAAAAGATGGTGTTATTTACATCTTTTCATATCAGATGTAAAGCTGCGTGTTACCTGCATGTTACCGATAACTCTGTATTTAACCAGTTTATGCAAGTGCTTTATATTACATAGATACAGGGTGACTGAGATCCTCAGCCATCTGCAAGGGCAATGGGATTACAGGATGGCATCCAAAGCACTGCTGCATTAATTTTAAAGTAGTCAAGGAACACTGATTCTGCTTAACTTGTTCATCCACTCCTAGTTTATTTGGTTTGATAGAATATGCTCCCCCATGATTTGGCAATTTGGTTGTATCCATTAGTAAGGATTGAATCTTGGTGATAGCTTTGTGGCTTGAGCAGGAGAGAGAGTAATTTTTGTGTTTGCCTTAGCAATATCCATCCCAGGACCAGTGTGGAAGACTAAAGGCTTCTAAGGAAAAACCTAAAAAGGAGACAAGATTAGCCAACAGATTTCAGGTTGTTGAAGCAAAGGCACTTATTATTTTCTCGGGAGACTTTAATATACATACTATCAGCCATGTAAATTTTATCATTAGGGCCTTCCCAAATTCACAGTCCATTTTGGACAATTTCAGTCAGAGGATTTTTAAAACCATAATTTTCATGATTTCATTTAAATCTGAAATTTCACAGTGTTGTAATTGTAGGGGTGCTGACCCACAAAGGAGTTGGAGAGTGCTTGCAAGGTTATTTTAGGTGGGAGGGTTGAAGCACTCCTACTCTTACTTTTGTGCTGCTGCTGGCAACAATACTTCCTTCAGATCTGGGTAGCTGGAGACTGGTGGCTGCTGGCCAGGAGCCCAGCTATGGAGGCAGAGCCGCTGCCAGCAGCAACACAGAAGTCAGGATAGCATGGTATGGTTTTGCCACCATTACTTCTGTACTGCTGCCTGCAGAATCGGGGACCCAGCCAACAGATACTGCTCTCCAGCTATGAAGGCAGAATAGAAGTAAGGGGTGGCAATAGTATGACCCCATAAAAAAACTTTTTCACCCTGTCTGCTACTCCTTTTTGGATCAGGATCCCCAATCTGAGAAACATTGGTTTCTTAGATCCTCTTAGAAGACACCCTCTTAGATCCTCCTGGAAGCCTTTTGCACGGGGAGGTTTATGGCTTTTGGGGAGCTGTATTGTGAGTATAAACGTATTTGTGAGCATTTGTTTGACTATGTTTGGCAGTTTGAAAAGTGTGAATTGGGAGTCCTTTGTTCCAGGTGGGCCTTCAGGGACTAATTGGATTAAAGACAAGGCTTTGAGGCAGACCTAGCCAGCGGCCTTATAAAAAGGTAGCCAGAGCGAATGCAGTGAGCAGTGAACAGGGCAGCAGCCAACAGGGTATATGCCTGGGAAATACCCTGAGGGGCCGCAGTAGTGTTTGGTGGTCTTGTTCTTGAATTTTGTTTCTCTCCTGCCCTTCAAGGAGACATTTAAAAACATCTGAGGAATCTCTCAGAAGGAAGGCAGGTATGGATAGTGATAGGTCTGCTGCTGTTACCTGCACATCATGTGCCATGTTTGTCTTCCTCTCAGAGGATAGAAGGGATTTCATCTGCACTAAGTGCAAGTTGGTCACCATTTTGGAAGAAAAAATTGGAGGACTTGAGGCCCAAATATCAACCCTGTGTTCCATCAGAGAGGATGAGGACTTCCTCGAAAGAAGGCAGCATTTAATTCTGCAGGCCCAGCAGTCTGAAGAAGCAGTGAGAGCAGTACAGAACAAGGAAGAAAACTGGAAGCATGTAACCTCCAGGAGAAGGAAGCCAATTTGGGTGGACGTAAGTAACCACTTTCAGGCTCCCTGCACAGCACTACTGTGGAGAGTGCTTTGGCAGGGACCTCTCAGGAAAGAGATCAGAAGGAGATCCCATCTTCCGGAAGGCATGGGATGTGTAGTCCTAGGGATGGGGATTCCACGACCACTACTCCCAAGAGAGGAAGACAGGTCGTGCTGGTCGAGGACTCTCTCCTAAGAGGGATGGAGTGATCCATCTGACAACTAGAAATGGAATCTTGAGAAGTGTGCTGCTTAACAGGAGCTAGAATTCAAGATGTGACCGAGAGTCTTCCAAAACTGATCAAACCTTTGGATCGCTACCCCTTCCTACTTCTCCATGTAGGAACTATTGATACGGCCAAGAATGACCTCAAGCGGGTCACTGAAGATTATATAGCGCTGAGAAGAAAGCTCAAGGAATTTGAAGCGCAAGTGGTGTTCTTATCCATCTTCCCTGTTGAAGGAAAAGGTCCAGGTAGGGATCGTCGAATTGTGGAAGTAAACGCGTGATTGTGCAGGTGGTATCAGAGAGAGGGCTTTGGTTTCTTTAACCAGGGGACTCTGTTCCGGGCACAAGGATTGCTAGGAAGGGATGGAATTTGCCTAACCAAGAGAGGAAAGAACATTTTTGTGGGCAGTCTTGCAAACCTAGTGAGGAGGGCTTTAAACTAGGTTTATTGGGGGACGGTGACCTAAGCCCTGAGGGGAAGTGGGATACTGGGAAGAAACACAAGGAGGACCCCTGATTTGAATGAAGAAGGTAAGGCAATCAAATAGTAATCTAAGGTGTTTGTACACTAATGCAAGAAGCCTGGGAAACAAACAGGAAGAATTAGAAGTCTTGGCACAGTCAAAGAACTATGATTTGATTGGAATAATGGAGACTTGGTGGGATGACTCACATGACTGGAGCACTGTCAGGGACGGGTTTAAACTGTTTGGGAAGAACAGACAGGAGAGAAAAGGAGGAGGAGTTGCACTAGGGCTACATCTAGACTGCAGGCTTCTTTCGCTATGTCTAGACTGCAGGCTTCTTTCGAAAGATGCTCTTTCGAAAGCATCTTTCGAAAGAGCATCTTTCGAAAGATCGCGTCTAGACAGCAGGCGGATCTTTCGATAGAGGAAATCCGCTTTTTCGAAAGAGAGCACCCAGCGAGTCTGGATGCTCTCTTTCGAAGACGGCCTCTTTACATTGAAGAACGCCTTCCTTCGAAAGAGGAACTTTCGAAGGAAGGCGTTCTTCCTCGTGAAACAAGGTTTACCGCCATCGAAAGAAAAGCCGCGTTCTTTCGAAATAATTTCGAAAGAACGCGGCTTGAGTCTGGATGCAGGGGAAGTTCTTTCGAAAAAAGGGTACTTTTTTCGAAAGAACCCCTGAGTGTGGACACGGCCGAAGAGATCTTCTGAAAAAATGTCTTCAGAAATAGAGTGTCCACACTGTCAAAGCGCATCAAAAAAGCGATCTGCTTTTTTCGAAAGATAGCATCCATTCAGTGTGGATGCTATCTCGCATTTAAGCTGTAATTACTATGGACGGAGGGTCCCCAGGGCACTTGTGCTCTTTCCTCTTCTTTCGAAAGAACTCCCTCTTCCCACACACCTTTTTCTGAAAGAGCTCTTTTGGAAAATGGCTTCTTCCTCATAGAGGTTTACCAACGTCAGAAAAAAACCCTCTATTCTTTCGATTTTTTTTTTTTTAAAGAACGCAATTACAATTGGATATAAGTGAAGTTTTTTCAGAAAAATGGTCATTTTTCTGAAAAAACTTTGTAGTTTAGACAGCCTGTATGTAAGACAGCAGTATGATTGCTCAGAGCTCCAGTATATGGAGGGAGAAAAGCCTGATGAGAGTCTGGGTTACGTTTAGAGGCGGGAACAACAGGGGTGATGTTATGGTTGATGTCTGCTATAGACCACCAGATCAGGTGGATGAAGTAGATGAGGCTTTCTTCAGACAACTAAGAGAAGCTTCCAGATCACAGGCCCTGGTTCTCATTGGAGACTTTAATCACCCTGACATCTGTCGGGAGACCAATACAGCAGTACACAGACAATCCAGGAAGTTTTTGGAGAATGTTGGCGATAACTTCCTAATACAAGTGCTGAAGGAACCGACCAGGGGCCATGCGCAGCTTGACCTGCTGCTCACAAACAGGGAGGAACTAGTAGGGGAAGTTGATGTGGGTGGCAACGTGGAAAGCAGTGATCATGAGATGGTAGATTTCAGAATCCTGACCAAAAGAAGAAAGGAGAACAGCAAAATACACACCCTGTACTTCAGGAAAGCAGACTTTGACTCCCTCAGAAAACTTGTGGGCAGGATACCCTAGGATGCTAACATGAAGGGGAAAGGAGTCCAGGAGAGCTGGCTGTATTTTAAAGAAGACTTATTGAAGGCACAAGAACAAACCATCCCAATACGCAGTAAGAAAAGCAAATATGGTAGGTGACCAGATTGGTTTACTGGGGGTATCCTTGGTGAGCTTAAACACAAAAAGGAAGCTTTTAAGAAGTGGAAACTTGGACAGATGACTAGGGAGCAGTATAAATACATTGCTCAAGAATACAAGGGAGTAATCAGGAAGGCGAAAACATGATTGGAATTGCAGCCAGGGACTGAGGCATGGGCAAGCCGGGCAGCTGCCCGGGGCGCCAAGCAAAGAGGGTATCTGATGGCAGCTGTAAGGGACGTGCGGCGTTCCTTATAGCTGCCATCAGGCGCCGTGCACCCGGATCCTGCAGCGTCGGCCCCACAGCGTTGGACAGCAGCGACCTTCCCCCAGCAGCCGGGGGGCCCTGCACGGCCCGTGCACGTGCCAGCAGCGCTAGCCCGGCTGGGCTGGGCAACGCATGCACCGTGTGCCCCGGGGGCAGGCCCTAGGCTGCTGCGCATGCGCTGTGTGCCTGGGGGCGGGTCCGCACACTCTGGGGGGGCAGGCCCGCTCCCCACGGGCCGGGCCACGCATGTACTGTGTGCTCGGGGGCGGCGCCGCGCGCCCGAGCCCAGGGCGCCAAAAGGGCTCGTGCTGGCCCTGATTGCAGCTAGCAAGGTATATGAAGGGGAACAAGAATGGTTTCTACAGGCATGTTAGCAATAAGAGGGTGATCAGAGAGAGTGTGGGCCTTTACTGGATGAGGGAGGTAACCTATGGTATGTCTAGACTACATGGCTCCGTCGACGGAGCCATGTAGATTAGTTTACTAGACATAGGAAAATGAAGCGGCGATTTAAATAATCACCGCTTCATTTACATCAAAATGGCTCCCACGCTGTGCCAATCAGCTGTTTGGCGGCACAGCGGAGCAGTCTGGTTGCTCTGCAGTCGACAAGGGAAGCCTTTGTCAACCGCTCCGGTAAACCTCATTTCACGAGACATAATGGAGCGGTCGACGAAGGCTTCCGTTGTTGACCACAGAGCATCCAGGCTGCCCCGCTGTGCTGCCAAACAGCTTATCGGCACAGCGCGGCGGCCATTTTGATGTAAATGAAGCAGCAATTATTTAAATCACCGCTTCATGTTCCTATGTCTAGTAAACTCATCTACGTGGCTCCGTTGACGGAACCATGTAGTCTAGACATACCCCTAGTGACAGATGATGTGGGAAAAGCTGAAGTACTCAATGGGCTTTTGCCTCTCTCTTCACAGACAAGGTCAGCTCCCAGACTACTGCACTAGGCAGTGCAGTATGGGAAAGAAGTGGGCAGCCCTTGGTGGAGAAAGAATCAGTTAACTATTTAGAAAAGCTAGACATACACAAATCCATGGGTCCAAGTCTAATCCATCTGAGGATACTGAGGGGGTTGGCAAATGTCATTGCAGAGCCTTTGGCCATAATCTTTGAAAACTCATGGAGATCGAGAGAGATCCCGGATGATTGGGAAAAGGCAAATGTAGTGCCCATTTTTTAAAAAGAAGGACAATCCAGGGAACTACAGACCAGTCAGTCTTACCTTAGTCCCTGGAAAAATCATGGAGGGGATCCTCAATGAATCCATTTTGAAGCACTTGGAAGAGGGGAATGTGATCAGGAATAGTCAATATGGATTCACCAAGGGCATGTCTTGCCTGACCAATCTGATTAGCTTCTGTGATGAGGTAACTGACTCTGTGGACATGGGGAAGTCAGCAGATATGATGTACCTAACTTTAGCAAAGCTTTTGATACGGTCTCCCACAGTATTCTTGCCAGCAAGTTAAGGAAATATGGATTGGATAAATGGACTCTAAGGTGGATAGAAAGCTGGCTAGATTGTTGGGCCCAACAAGTAATGATCAATGGCTCGATGTCTGGTTGGCAGCCGGTTTCAAATGGATTGCCCCAAGAATCAGTTCTAGGGCTGGTTTTATTCAACATCTTCATTCATGACCTAGATGAGGGGATGGATTGCACCCTCAGCAAGTTTGCAGATGATACTACAATAGGGGGAGCGGTAGATATGTTGGAAGGCAAGGATAGGGTCCTGAATGATGTAGACAGATTAGAGGATTGGGCCAAAAGAAATCTGATGAGGTTCAACAAGGACAAATTCAGAGTCCTACACTTGCAACGGAAGAATCCAAAGTATTGTTACAGGCTGGGGACCGACTAGCTAGGTAGAAGTTCAGCAGCAAAGGACCTGGGGATTACAGTGGATGAGAAGCTGGATATGAGTCAACCGTGTGCTCTTGTAGCCAGGAAGGCTAATGGCATATTAGGGTGCATTAGTAGGAGCATTGCCAGCAGATCTAGAGAAGTGATTATTCCCCTTTATTCGGCACTAGTGAGGCCACATCTGGAATACTGCATCCAATTCTGGGCCCCCCACTACAGAAAGGATGTGGACGCATTGGAGAGGGTCCAGTGGAGAGCAACCAAAATGATTAGGGGGCTGGAGCACTTGACCTACAAGGTAGACAGAAGGATTTGGGCTTATTTAGTCTGCAAAAGAGAAGAGTGAGGGGGGATTTGATAGCAGCCTTCAACTTCCTGAAGGAAGGTTCTAAAGAGGATGGAAAGAGGCTGTTCTCAGTAATGACAGATGGCAGAACAAGGAGCAATGGTCTCAAGTTATAGTGGAGGAGGTCTAAGTTGGATATTAGGAAAAACTATTTCACTAGGAGGGTGGTGAAGCACTGGAATGGGTTACCTAGGGAGGTGGTGGAATCTCCACCCCTAGAGGTTCTTAAGTCTTGGCTTGACAAATCTCTGGCTGGGATGATTTAGTTGGGGTTGGTCCTGCTTTGGGCAGAGGGCTGGACTCGATGATCTCCCGAGGTCTCTTCCCGAGGTCTCTTCTAACAGGATAGCAAAGTTAGGCTTATTTTGATTCAGAGAATTAAATGAATGTGTTTGTAGGATTTTGTTTTGCTAGAGCCTCTTTAGATTTGAGCTTTCATATTAACAATACAAATTGTAAGTGTTGGCAAAGTCTTCAGGGGGTTTCCTGCTCATATCAGCTGAATTTTGTGTGTATTTTGCTCTGAAATGTCAGAGGAAGCAGTGGTGTTCTGTTTAATTATATGACACAATGCCAAAAATAGATATTAAATAAAAAGCAACATACGTATGCATGCCTAAAACTAAAAAGCCTGCACACTTCCATCTCTTCTTATCCCCGCTCCCCCAATATCATTGGGAGACACGAGTATCACTTTGTTCAGATGAACTATGTCTGTTTCTGAGCCACATTTATGGAAATCCCCTCATAGTCCATAGAATTTTTTTGTTTTAAGTTTCATTTTGTTTGGATGCAGACCAAAGTGGATACAAATCTTGAGTTTGTTTTTTATTATTATTTATTATTATTAATGGTTATTTTATTAAAACTGTTGAAATAAAGTCCAAATTTAATCCAAAATACGTTTAAGCCTAAATTTATACTGCTACCATTTAAATAAAAATATGCCTCTATCAAAACCTTTGAGTTAATGTTGTCTTTTCTATATAAAGAAATATGTTTTTCTCATTATTCTAACTTTGAAGGTCAAGCTTTTTAAATATGGCACAATAATTCAACCAAAATAACTTAGCAGAGTATCACTGCTCTATGCTTTGTCTACAGTGGCAGAAGTAAAGCACTATCAGTTACAGCACTGGTCACATCGCACATCAGCGAAACCACTTGTGTAGCCACGTCGTCAGCTGTCAGTGCAATAGCATGGACACATAGCACTTGCGGTGGCATGTGGAGCCGTGCACTCTGGGCAGCTATCTTACAGAGCACCTCTTTCTGTTCTGTTGCTGAGGCTTGTGGGAAGGTGGAGGCACAGGGCATTGTGGGTCCTGTTCCAATGCCCCATGATGGATCAGTTCATATCCCAGCAACATCTGTGCTTCCTTTCACATTTGGTGCCATCTTTCAAGGGCTTTTGTGCTTAACACTGTGCCTCTTCAGTCTATGGGAATGGATCCTAAACTGTTGAAGAAAATGCTGACAGGTCTCACTAACTTGTCACAAATGGGTGCTGACCACAGTGGAACACTGCCTTTGGGCTCGGGAAACAAGAGTTATGCAAGTCTGGGATGACAAGCTGCAGCTGCAGAACTTTTGGATGAGAAAAGCCACTTTCATGGGACTATGTAATGAGCTTGCCCCCACTCTGAGGTGCAAGAACAGGAGAGTGAGAGCTGCCCTACTAGTGGAGAAGTGTGTGGCAATTGCATGGTGGAAGCTGGCTACTCCAGACAACTTTTGCTCGGACACCAGTCATTTCAGAGTGGAAAAGTCAACTGTTGGACTTGTGTTGATGGAACACCGTGACTCTGGGAAATGTCCATGAAATCGTGGGTTGCTTTGCACAGATGGGCTTCCCTAACTGCTGGGGTGGGGGTGATAGAGGGCACTCATTATTCCAATTCTGGTACCAGACCACCTACACTCCAAGTACATTAACCAGAATGGGTATTTCTCCGGGGCTTTCCAGGCACTTGTGTATAACTGTGGGTGTTTCACAGACATTAATGCAGGCTGGGTCGGGAAGGGTGCATGATGCATGCTTCTTTTGGAACAATGACTTGTGCAGGAAGCTGCAAGCAGGGAGTTTCTTCCTGGACCAGAAGATCCCTACAGGGGAAGTCAAAATGCCCATTCTGATCTTGGGAGACCCTGCCGACCCCTTGAAGCCATGGTTTATGAAGCCATACTCTTTCTATAATATATATGAGCCTTGACAGCAGTAAGGAGTGGTTCAATAACAGGCTGAGCAGATGCAGAATGACTGGAATATGCTTTTGGTCATTTAAAAGCTCACTGCCGATGTTTATACAGGAAGCTGACCGATAAGACCATCCCTTTTATAGTAAGCTATAGCATTGTTGAAATATATATAGTTAGAGTGTATCCTCCTACACAGCAAAGATGTTTATTAATCAGCATGTTTTAAAAGTTGTATCAACCAATGAAAATTCACCTTTCTTTAGAACAGTTGTTCTCAAAGTGCTGTCCTCAGACCATTAGTGGTCTGCACATGCCTTGCAGGTGTGCTGCGGCTTGAAGCTCAGCCCCATCCACCCTGCAACAGGGAGCCCATGCTGTCACTGCAGCCCTATCCCCTCCGTCCCCCGCCGCAAAGATGGAGCACTAGCTCTGGTCTCTCACTGTGGGGGGAGGGAGAGTCCTGAGCCTCACAGGCTGGATCCAGTTTGCAGGGAGTGCAAATGGCTCCACACACTGCCATTCTTTCTCCCCCTGGTTGGGGGAATGACAGCACAGAGAAACGCTGCTTGGAGGCTTTCCTCTGCATCCATTGCCCAGAATTGTAGCCAATGGGAGCAGCAGGGAGGCTGGTAAGTCAGGTAAGTGCCCCCCCATTCCCAGACCCCACACCTCCAACCCCTCATGTACCCCCTCCTCCCCGCACTCCACCCCGTTCCTGCACCCTCTCTTCCTCCTGCACCCTGTTGCCCTCGTTGCCGCCACTGTCTGTGGGCCTGCCTGTACTCTACTTCCTGCCCAGATTCTGTATCACCCCTCCTTCGAAGGATGGTAAGTAGCATGTAATTCACTAATCAAATAGTCAATGCATTTTTGCATCAACTATTCAATTAGTCAATAGGATGGTGTTGCTCCTTTGAAATGCTGCTACGGCATTTCAAAGAGGCAGCGCTGCATGGAGCCTGGGATCAGCTGGAGACGCCACAGGCTCCACGTGGTGGTGCTGCTTTGAAATGCCATGGTGGCATTTCAAAGGGACAGTGCCACACAGCTGATCCCAGGCTTCGTGAGGCTCTGCCCCTTTGAAACACTGCTGCAGCGTTTCAAAGGGGCAACACTGCACAGCTGATCTCAGGTTCCGTGCGGTGCTGCCATTTTGAAATGCGGTGGCAGCGGGGAGTGGGGGTGCGGAAGCAACTAGTCAATTAGCCTGTCCATTATCCAATAAGAATTTGCTTATCGGATAGTTGACTAGTCCTTAACATCGTTACCTCCTTCCCCCACTTTTTGTCACCTTGGGTGGTTGACTAGTGATCCACGGAAAGGTTTGCATTGAGTGGGATGGGCCATGGGCCAAAAAGTTTGAGAACCATCACGTTAGTTTAGAAAATAAGTGATGTGAAGATGAAAACATTAATTTAAACATTATTTAAAGTGAGGCATTCCAATTAATGATTTTTAAAAATCACCTTGCTTTATATTAAATCCAACCTGATGCAGACTCAGAATGTCAACAGTAGATATGTTTGCACTGAGAAATTTCTCTGCAGCTAGTATATATTCTAAGCATGGAAACACAGGGGTACCAGTTGCAGAAATAATTGGTCCCCTTGTTTGTCTTTGCAAGATATAGCAAGTCCACAAAGCAACTTTGGTTTTGACAAACATTTTGATACATCCACGTACAAGAAGAGGCACATTATCTTCCACAGTGATTCTCACTAGTTGCTGGAAGCAGACACCAGGAACTCCATAGGTGCTGCTGAGAACACAAGTTCTCAGGTGTTTTCCAAACCTGAGGTATTACAATATGCGTTAGATCTCACTGAACAAGTTGTCACATTATTGGATTTTAAAGTGAGCAGACAAATCATTATTGCATCCACTGGTGGTGCTTGCTCCAAATTCTGTACAAGGTGGGCCATGGGAGGTGTCAAATGAAAGCTTATGCTCTGCTGATTCTATGTATGCTACTCATATGGTTGTATGATTGTTGTATGTGAAGTTGTGAATATGGGCTCTGTTCTTGTATTTTAAATGTTCTCTGTCTGTGAAAGAGCAATGGGCCTGCACCGCCTATTGTGAAGAAGGATTGATTAGTGAATTGTTACCGGATTTTCCCAATACTCTGGGGTATGCTCATTTATCAGGGTTACTCTTAAGGGACTGGGGGAAGGTTAACAATTCTATCAGTGTGCTGTTTGTGCTTACTTGTGCTCTCATATGGAGCTGAATTCTCCCTGCTGCCAATTCCCCCTCCCAATGGAGCTCTCCTGCAGGAACTAGGTTCCTCAGGATGGGGTTCTTACCACCTTGGCAACATACACACTCACACCCACTAATCAGAGCATGTCTGAGAGGACTGGGTACTCAGCACTCACAAGCTGACCCCCTCATATATCCCTGGACTCAGCTGGCTGGGTTTCACAGCAATGCCACACTGCACCCTCATGTGCCTTTGGACTCCGTGGGCTGGATTAAACAGCACTTTAAGCTGCCATCCTCATAAGCCCCCAGGTTCAGCACCCTCTATCCCCACTTTCACACCCCAGTCACTCACTGGTAAACCACACGATGAGCAAACCCCACAGGATTTTGGGCACTACAGGGATCTTTAGCTTGGGTACAAGAAGCGTTGTTGCAGAGTGAATGGGGAAGCCAAAACAACACCCCTTAAGGAAGAGTGAGCAAAAGAGAAAGAGAGAGAAGCAACCAGCTTAACAATGAAAGTGATTTATTTCTGAGTAGTGAATAGATATAAAAAAAGTTACAACATTAAATCTAAATTGAAACTGATTACAAATGTAACCATATAACAGTTTACGTAGGGCAGGGTCAGGAGGCTATGCTTAGAGCGATAGTTGATGGGAGAGAGAGAAAGAGAGAGAGAGACCTCACGACTCCACGGAGCTTGCACTGATCAGGATTCCCAGATGATGATGGTAGCTGGGGGTCCAGAGGGCAGGAGAAAAGCAGGACAGAGCCCCCAGCACGATCAGACAGGAGATGAAGAAGTCTTAATGGAACTGATACAGTTTAAGTCCAGATATCAGAACAGTTTTTCTTGGGGCAAGGATAGGAGTTTGTATAGGGATAGTTCAAAGAGAAAGAGGAGAGACAATAGAGACTGATCATCCCTGGTTATGGGTGATGTTCCTTGAGTGAGCTCACAATGCAACTAGGCAGTTTCAGTATTTTAGATGTCAATAGGATCGTTACTAGAATTGGTCTGGTAATGACTAATTTGGGTGTGAGCAGGCCTAGGCATTAGCATCTGGAGCAGGGATTTCCCATCAGGCAGTGCTTCTCTGCTTTCGGTGTCCCATAGTTCACTGCGGTTCTTGCCTTGGAAGAGCTGCTCTCCATTCTGTATGCTAATGAGATGTCCCTCTGTTCCATCTATAATGCAAATGAGGCTGGGGTGTTTCCTTAATTGTATCACCCTTGTCTGAAGCAGTTTAGGTGTGTCTTCCCTGGCCTTTTCATTGCTTTGTCTTTGATTCTAGCAGAGGCCTGAGGTGGGGGGGGGAGGAGGGATGGTTTTCCATGAATGTCACTCCCTGGCTCTCAAAAGCACAGGGCTGGTAGGTAACAGAATGGCTGCACTAACTAACACTGCTTCGTGGACAATGGCTCTCAGAGTGGCCAATATACACCTGAGGAATGCATCTGGAAACCTGCAGACTAGCCAGTGCATAATGGCTACTTGCATGTGAAACACAGATAGGTCACTTGATCATGTGGCCAGCTCCAGTTTGGGAGACACCAGGAATATAAAAGTGCCATGAGGGCATCTCCATCTTGTCTTCAATCCTGCTCCTGATTCCAGACACATCCTTGCTAGGGACAGAGAGCGGGGAAGGATTTGCTGACCCATCCTGATACAGGATGTACACCAGAGACTTCTAAGCTAGCAGTTTGTAACATTCTGCTAAGAACCTGCATCAAGAACTTAGTAATTGACGTATGTAATGTATCCTCTTTAACAATCTCACTCCCAACCTTTTCTTTCTTTTATTAATAAATCTTTAGATTTTTGCTTCTAAAGGATTGGCCCACCATGCTCTTGTGGGTAAGCTCTAAAGTGATTGTCCTGGGACTGTGGCTGGTTCTTTGGTAGAATCTGTTCAGAATTGGTGAGATTAAGTTTTATAGTCTCTTATCTGTGTGTAAGGTCTGGGTCTCACTGTGCCACAAGGAAAGCTCGGGCGTCCCAGAGATTTTGCTTGTGAGGCTTTTTGCTAGCCAGATGGGCAGCTGAAGCACTCTGCATGACTGGTTTGTGGTCTATGGGAAAGGACTCCAGTCGTGGGCTGTAAGTAGCCCGGGTTTTGATCAATTTGCCTTGAATCAACTTCCTCGGCAGTGCCCAGACCTGGTCTGGTCCGTTACACAAGTGACTTGTAAATTCTTGTCTACAAAGGAGCAAATCTACTGCAATGGTTCAGCCAGATTAAAGAAAGACCTCCACTTCAATTAAGTTTACAGCACTTAAACTGGCATTTTACAGCACTGTAAAGCCTCCTGCCCTGCCCCATGACACACATCCCCAAAGCCCTGCCCTGACTACTGCACCCCCCCACACACACACCACCAGCGCCCTGCCCTGAAGGACCTGGGCAACACCAGGTAAGTCTTCTAATGAAATAATAAGACCAGAACTGGCTTTAAAAGCCTAGTAATGTTCCTTTATCACTGCTTACAGGAACATTTACAAACACAAGGTTCCATGATATAAATCACTTCATCTGTTACCTAAAAATCATAAACATATATCCAGCCAGCCTGACAAAACACACCTCCCCAAACCAAAAGCATGTTCTTCAAATAGTCTCCTGCTTGGAACTAAGTCATGCCTTAGCACAAGCCTTCTAGGATTTGGTGTTGTTTTTAATTAAGTATATTGGTCAGATGATGCTTCATGGAAATGGCAATATGGTTTGATTCAACTCATAACAGTTTTGGAACAGGCACCTAGTTAATTATTCTGCACCCATTACTGAGGTGCAGTGTCTGAGCCCTTTCCAGTTTATCAGACTAGCCATACAATTATCTTCTCCGCCACTGCTATAGCAAAGGACAACTGAAGATTTGTCCTCGCAGGGATAAGTTTAACAACCCACTGGTGAAGCATCAATTACCTTGTTGCCCCACGCCAACATTTCTCTCTCCTGGCCTGTCTTTCACATCTCTCAGATGTACGGACATGTTTTGATCTCTTTGGCTACATCTACACTATAAGGTTTTTGCGCAAAAATGGCCATTTATGCTCAAAAACCTGCGGAGCGTCCACACCTCAAGCGTGTTTTTGTGCAAGTAAATTTACAGTAAATCAAAAGAACAGAGAGGTTTTTGTGGTATAGGTATTTCTCTTTCTACGAGGAATAACTCCTTCTTGCGCAAGAGTTTTTGCGCAAAAAGAGCCAATCAAAAAAAGCACAGGTGCCCTGGTGGCTATTCTGTGAATAACAATCAGAGCTTTCTTTTGAGAGAGCATCCATGCAGTCTGGACACTCTTGAGCAAAAGCGCATTGCTTTTGTGATGTGCTTTTGTAGTGTGAATGCGCTCTTGCACAACAAGTTTCTGTGGAAGATCTCTTCCGCAAAAAACTTCTTGTGCAAGAAGCCTGCAGCGTAGACGTAGCCTCTGATTTGAGGTCACACTTGAAGACGGTGGGGTGCTTTCCAGGGGACAGTCCCTCTACCAAATAATCAACAAAATAAGACAGGAAATCGGAAGCAAGTGCAACACCTCACAGGAACAGAAAGCTTACAGCAAACCATGAGAAGCCCTTGCTTTGATCCAAAGTTCCTTTTCCAGCTTTATACTGGTGGATGAGAGTCAAGGAAATCCCCAGTTGGGAACATGACTCATTCTCATGGGGTGAATTCAGCAGCTGGCACCTAATGTAATTTCCTACCTAGGCTGACAGATCTAACACAAGAGATCCCAGCTGGCATGAGAAAGTAAAGACAAAGTAATTTGCTTTGTGCTGAGACTTCATGTGCTGCCCAGGGCACCCAAGTAGTTTTTGTTGTCTCCTCAGGCTTCTTGCGATAATCTCAGATATTTGCTTATGCAGCATGCCTGACACAGCAATTTGGAAACTCTGGGAACCCATCCAAGGACTTTTGCAGCCTGCCCCAACAAGCTCTAGGCTATATGCACTTTTAAAAGTGCCTTCACTTAATGCAATGGATTGGCTTCTCTAACAACAAAAATGTTTTTTGGTGACCACACTGAGCTAGCAGGGGAAAACATGAAAAAAACCACAAAAACTGGAAAGGTTGACATTAATTCAGAGCCACTCTAGTACTGCATTTTCAAACAGTAAATGCTATCAAAGTGAATCTGCCAAACTAGCAATGTTTTCATCTCTAGTTCTCAGATTTTTTTGACAACTGACATCAAAGTAGTCAAGTTTTACATGTAATCAGCTCAGATTCCAAATACTTTCAGATGCAGGATACATTAAATTGATTTGCACAGTTAACTCTCCAGAACTCCTGTACCTAGTTTGCTGCAGAAGCACTGATGACTGGAAAGAAGTTTAGATCAGGCACCAACCACAGACGTTTTGCCATGTTAACACTGTTGAATTACTCTGGTGCTGTTAAGGTCTAGACTTAGGGCAGGGGCAGATGACAGTTTTGCGGGGCCCCAGGCAGCGTAATTCCGCGGGGCCCCCCCTTTGCCACAGCGCATGCACAGTGACGCCATGCACATGTGCAGCGGCGCCACGGCGCATGCACGGGGCTTTTTGAAGCGCGGGGCCCAGGGCGGCCGCCCCGTTCGCCCTGCCCTATATCTGCCCCTGACTTAGGGCATGTCTACACTAGGAAATTATTTCAAAATAACTTATTTCAAAATAATAACTCCCAAAATAACTATTTTGAAATATTGTGTCCACGCTACAGGGATACCTAGAAATTAGTCGAGGCAGGCTCCTTTAATGTGGATGTGCTACCTTAACTTAGAGCCCAGGAAGCACTCGCCAGGGGAGTAATAATTTTGAATTACTCTGGGGAGCAGTCATTTTGAAATAGCACCAGTGGAACATCCACATTACCACTATTTCGAAATAACAATTTTGGAATAAGTGTTATTCCTTGTGGAAAAGAGGAGTTATTATTTTGAAATAACAGACCCTTCTTTCAAAATAACAGGTTTGGTAGCATGAACGCTCTGCTTTTTTTTTTTAAATGAGGGGAGTTATTTCAAAGTAACTCCCTAGTGTGTAGACCAAAGTTTAGAGGGTAACAACAGTGTCAGCAAAGAGCAGGGTGAATCCTATTCCAGCTCAAAGCATTTACTTTTTAAGCACAGGAAGATAGCCTAAAACCAATACACTCTTGACAAGTTCAGGAACATGTAGTACAAGGGTTTCCCCTTTTTTAAACCTGCATTTAAGAACCCAATTGTGTCTGCAATGAAAAAAAAAGTTTTGAAAAGATGCCTCCATGACTGGCTCATAGCCAACCCTTAAAGGTGATCTGCAAAGGGAAAAATGTGTCTGACTGTCATTGACTACTTGCAAGCTATAAAGACAAGCTTTTTTATTTCATTATAAGTTTAGATTTGCTTACCTTGGGAGATTTTATGGATAACTGGAGAGGTAGTGGTACTGTGACTTCACATGCCAAAGAAATGAAGCCTGAGCAATTGAGGGAAGGGATTTTTATTAAGATGTTTTAACCTTCATTTTATTCATACAATTGGATGAAAAATTTCCCTAAAGGAGTCAGCACTTCCTCTGCTTCTGTCGGGGTTAAGGAAACTCCCAGTACATACCAAATCATTCATGAAGTCCTCTGTTAAGTCTTCCCCTGGCTTAAAAATATTCTTGGGTATGTCTACACTACCCCGCTAGTTCGAACTAGCGGGGTAATGTAGGCATACTGCACTTGCAAATGAAGCCCGGGATTTGAATTTCCCGGGCTTCATTTGCATAAGCCGGCCGGCGCTATTTTTAAATGCCGGCTTCTTCGAACCTCGTGCCGCGCGGCTACACGCGGCACGGGCTAGATAGATCGAACTAGCAAGCCATTCCGAACTATCTGTACGCCTCATGGAACGAGGTGTACAGATAGTTCGGAATGGCTTGCTAGTTCGAACTATCTAGCCCGTGCCGTGTGTAGCCGCGCGGCACGGGGTTCGAAGAAGCCGGCATTTAAAAATAGCGCCGGCCGGCTTATGCAAATGAAGCCCGGGAATTTCAAATCCCGGGCTTCATTTGCAAGTGCGGTATGCCTACATTACCACCCTAGTTCGAACTAGGGTGGTAGTGTAGACATACCCCTTGAAACTCATAAGGTGAAATACAAGCAGAAAAAAATAACTTTGAAACCCTCCAGTTTTCAGGCCTTCACAGTAGATTATTTAAAAAGCAGAATATGACACACGCCTCCTTTTCCCCAAAGGAAGACACTTATAAAGCAGCCAGTGCTGTTAGTTGGAGGCGTAGCCTGAATTTCAGGAGTGGCCAACAAACAATGAACAGCACTGCTTCTTTTCAGGCTCTAAGGATCCTACAGTCAGCTGTTTTATGGAACATGCCTCTTCTATCACACTGTATTATCTGTGTAGACAAAGTGTAATTTGAGGTAGGTCTATATTTAAAATGTCACCGTGTAGGCAAAACTCTAGTGACATGAGGAGTTCCTTCACTGTAAAAAGTCACAGAGAGTAGCCATGTTAGTCTGTAACTTTAAAAACAATGAGACAGACCTGTGGAAGCTTAGATACAAACAAAAATATATAGGATCATGAGCTTTCATGGGTAAAACCTAGGGATGTTGGATATCATGTAAATGAATAGTTGTGCAACCGCATAAAATATTATCGGTTACACAACTATTCGATAGTCCCCAGAGGAGGGCTGGCAGCCAGTGCACGCCAGCCCCTCTCCCGGGGAGCCACCTGCCATCCCATGCTGCTGCCTCTCTATTAAAGGCAGCAGCATGGGGGGGCAGGTGGGAGCTGGTCCATAAGGGGAGCCAGTTTAAAAACCAGCTCCCCTCACAGACTGGTTGGCTGTCTCCCTGGGCTGCTGCCTCCATGGGATGCAGAGAACCCTCTGTCTGTAGGGACTTTGGACCCCCACGGACAGGGGCTGCTGCCGCTGTGAAGCAGCCTCTGCCCATAGTGAACCCAGGCTCCTGCCTGCCCCCCTCACACTCTGTGCTGCTGCCTCTCTATCAGAGGCAGCAGCAAGGGGGAGGGGGGTCGGTGGATCCAGTGCTCATGGGTCTTAAAGCCAGCTCCTCATGGGCACTGGTTTCCACTTCCCCCCACCTCCTGTCTCTGATACAGAGGTAGCAAGGGGTGGGAGTGAGTGTAGTCAATGGGATTAACCAATAAACTTAGGCTTATCAGTTAATCGCTTACTCCATTATCCTCTAACATCCCTAGTACAATCCACTTCATCAAATTATTTGAGTGGAAACAACATTATACATATATACATATACTGTATAACAGCAAAAGCAGGTTCTTGTCAATTGCATGACCTGTTAATGAAGCTAATTAAGTAGGCTGGATGTGTCCCATTCATAGCTTTTGTTGTGAAAATGTGAATGTCAAAGGCAGGGGAAACTGGCTTTGTAGTGCATAAATTAATGAATATCTCTATTTACACCCAGGTTGACAGTTTCAAATATGTAAATGAATTCCAATTTAGTTGTCTCTCTCTGTAATTGTAAAATTCCTTTGTAGAAGAATGGCTACTTTTAAATCTATGGTTACATGGCAGAGGGGCATTTCTGGCACTTAATGGCATAGATCACATTAGATGATGTGCAGTTATAAAAGCCCCTGATGTTATGGCTTATGTGGTTAGGTCATGTCATGGTTTCTCTCATACAGATGTGTGGACAGAGTTGTCAACAAGGTTTGTTGCAGGGGTAGGTTCCTGGATGAGTGTTTTTGAAGTGTGGTATGTGGCTGCTGGTGAGTATTTGCTTCAGATTGGGGGGCTGTCTGTAGGTGTCTCTCAAGGCCTGTCTCTCAAGGCCTGTGACTGCAAGGGTTTGATTTCCAGGATAGGCTATAGATTGTCAATGATGCACTGGAGGGGTTTAAGATGGGGGTTGTAGATGATGACCAATGGTGTTCTGTTATTTTACTTGTTGGGCCTGTGTTGAAGTACAGGCAGTCCCCGGGTTACGTACAAGATAGGGACTGTAGGTTTGTTCTTAAGTTGAATTTGTATGTAAGTCGGAACTGGCGTCAGCCGCTGCTGAAACTGATCAGTTTCAACTGCGGCTGAATCTGGACGCCAGTTCTGACTTACATACAGATTCAACTTAAGAAACCCAGGCGTCCCCAAGTCAGCTGCTGCTGAAACTGATCAGCGGCTGATTCCAGGAAGCCTGGGGCAGAGCAACTCTGCCTCGGGCTTCCTGTAGTCAGCCGCTGGTCAGTTTCAGCAGCGGCTGACTTGGGGACGCCTGGGGCAGAGCAGCTGGGGTGCTGCTGGGTTGGTCCGGAGCGGCGCTGCGGGACCAACCCGGCAGCCCCCAGCTGCTCTACCCCAGGGGTAGGCAAGAAAAGCCTGGTCTGATGGGGGGGGGCACTAGCTGCACCCCCTCCAGCAGACCAGGGAGACGGGGGTGGTGGGACCGCCCAAGTCCTCCACGGCTTTGCTCCGTCTCCCTGGTCTGCTGACCTGGGAGACGCGGAGCAAAGCCGCAGAGCACGCGGGCAGCGGGACAGTCCAGGCGCACCGCGGCTGTCCCACTGCTGGCGTGCTCCGAGGCTTTGCTCCCCATCTCCCTGGTCTGCTGGCCAGACCAGGGAGACAGGGAGCAAAGCCGCGGAGCACGCCTGCAGGGGGACAGCTCAAGTGCACCTGGGATGTCCCACTGCGGGCATACTCCAAGGCTTTGCTCCCCGTCTCCCTGCAGACCAGGGAGACGGGGAGCAGCTTTTCTCGCCTCGGAGGATGGGGGCGGCGGACCGCGGCACATCTGGGCGTCCCGCCGCTCCCATCTTCTGGGGCGAGAATAGCCCCGTTCATAACTGCGGATCCGACATAAGTCGGATCTGCGTAACTCGGGGACTGCCTGTAGTTGACTTCTGGGTATTTGTCTGGCTCTGTCAATCTGTTTCTTCACTTCTCCAAGTGGGTATTTAAGTTTTAACAATGCCTGATAAAGGTCTTGTAGGTGCCTGTCTCTGTCTGTAGGATTGGAGTAAATCTGATTGTATCTTAGGGCTTGCCAATGCTTTATTTACCTTCACCTCCACAGGTCTGGGCACATCCAGCTCCCTTTGGTAGATTGCCATTCCTGGCCAATGGGAGCTGCAGCCTGCAGGAAGTGGTGTCCTGGTGAATGCTGCTTCCTGCAGCTCCCATTGACTCAGAATGATGATCTGTGGCCAAGGGGAACTACAAGCTCCCATACCTGTGGAGACTCAGGTAAATAAAGCAGCAGCATCCTGGCAGGTGCTAATCCTGGCGAACTGCCTCTATCTTATTGCCTACTCCTGTGATTTAGGTCAAAAGAAGAATTCTTCCATCAGCCTAGCACTGTCTACACTGGAGAGTCAGGTCAACTTAGCTATGTCTTTCAGTTTTGTGGATTTTTCACATCCTAACGAGATGTAGCCATGCTGATGTAACTTTTCAGTGTAGGCCAAACCTTGGTTTAAGCAATCTGAGTGACATTCGTCACCAAGTTATACCCTACAAACAGAAATGCCACAGGTATGTCAGCTGAAGCTATATCAAATCTGTTTTTAAAGGTCATTTTCTAAACGGCTGTTTGTTGCAGTGCAGCAGGGCACTTTTGCTTTCCAAAGCAGCTGCTAGCTACATTGCTGCTTGGCCTGCACTTTCATCCTTATTTGTTGAGGTTTCAACAGCAAGATAACTGTCATTATGGAAGCAGTTACTCCAGGCCCTGAGATATTGATTAAAGCTCCCTTAATACATACCCCAGCTGTGTTTTTTAGGCACAGGGCCAAAGTGAATGAGCTTGTAACTGCCCCAGAAAGGTATTAATGGAGTATCAACATGCGCCCCAGAGAATATTGTGGCTAACAGAACATGTGTCTTTTGTATTTAAAAAGAAGTTTTACAAATGAAATTAAAAAAGAATCAGTCCTAGAGTCTTTGCCATTAACTCGCATGAGAACTTCAAGAGAGTAGAGGTGGAATATGTGCTTCTTTCGCTACATTTTCTACTCAGGAGGAGGGGGGGTCAGCCAAAAAGCAGCAGGAAACAGCAAAAGAAAGGAATTAAAAGCCTTTTCTGTGACATATAATATGTGTTCCCACCAAGAACAGTTCTCTATGCACAAGAACTTCATTCTTCCTGAAGGCCCTCTTGTCATTCTTTGGGCGAGTAGGGCTGCAGGGGTCTCTTTTTCAGAGTTAATTAATAATTGAGGCACTCCCAGTCCCAGCCTTCAGAAGATTTGTCCCAGGACGTGTTTCACCTTCAAGGAAACATTTTATAAAAACAAGTTGCTTTTTCTCATTAGGCTTCTCTACCCAGTGGATGAGAGACTAAATCTTGGTTATTTGTGTGACAGAGCAAAGCATTAACCACACAGTCACCAGCCCAGCATGCTGGAACATTCTCCATTCCTTTGTTCCTCTTCCTCCATGTGAAAGTGCATCATACATCCAAGCTTTTTCTTTTTTAATTGCTTCTGCTATTGCCTTTTACAGTCCTCCTCCAGACTGGCTTCATTCCAGCTTTTGACAATGTATCACATACCGCAGAGCAGCTTTGCACTACCATCTCCCTCCCCCGCTTTCAAAAATTAAGACAAACAGAACCCCTTACCTTAATTAAACTATATATTTGGGGGTTTTGTTTTCTTTTTGGTTTCTGAGTATTGAGGGGTTTCATTGTTGCAAGTATCTTGAAGCTTGACAAGATAGGCTAGAAACCCACTTTTTAAAATAATGAAAATTAAGTTTAGCAAGCAGAAACCTTTGCTTTCTGATTCCCCATTGCCAGAAATGAAAGGTAAGTAATTCTTCTATGAAGAGAATGATCCAAACCAGGGTGCCTCAGATTGCCTAACTCCAATGTGTATACTAGCACTTTTGTCAGTAAAACATATGTTGCTCAAAGATGTGGGGGAAACAAAAAAACAGCCGCTGAGCATCACTGTCACCAGCATAAATAGTAGTGTGCAATGTTATGCCAGTAGGAGAGCTTGTCCCACCAACATGAGCTACTGCCACTTGTTGGAGTTATATTTATTATGCTTGCAGAAGAGCTCTTTCCTGTCAACACAGAACTCTTGGACTTTGTCTACACTGCTGACTTTTGCTGGCAGAGAGTATGCAAATGAAGCGTTGATTAGCATTTTGCATGCTTCATTTGCATAATCTATTCAAGCCATTTTTTCTCATGAGGTTTTGTGCAAAAAAACCAAGCAGTGTAGACGTTTCCTTTTTGTGAAAAACCCCCCTTTTGTGCAAGATCCTGATCCCTCTCCGGGATGGCAGCACAGCTATGATGCTGTAAAGTCTCTTGGTTTTATTGGCTATGTCTACACTCAACAAATTCTCCTGTGTCACTAAAACAAAAGAGCAAAACCCACCCAAACAATTTAACTGATTTTTAGAGATAGGACAAGTTAATCATACGGTCTGAGGTACTAAAAATAAGGGGTCCATATGAAAGGATTTTGTTTGACCTCCCACTCCTTTTTGGCTCCTAGTATGTTGAGAAATCTGCAATCACTTAATTAGGTCAGGGTTAAGCTGCCAATGTACACAGGGGTTACTCAGAAAAGCAATGCCACGCCATCAAAACATACTTAAACATTGTAAATCAGAGACTTTGATCCAGATAACAATGTTCACCGGTGCTATCAAAATAGACAGAATTCTAATGGCCAAAACTTTGACATGAGTCAGAAAGAATCAAAACCACATGGGTAAAATGAAGGAACTGATCTGTCTAGATGCTCACTCACCGCAACCTTTAAAATGTTTTCTTGCTGACAATTATTTCACAATGTCACATGACAATACACAATGTCTGGGTCTATGCTATAAGGATACTAGGAGTCAAACTCAGCATTTCTGTAGCGAAGTCTAAAGATACAGATTCGTCAGAAGCCAAGATAGTCACAATTGAATTTTGCATTTTAGGCCACAGAACTCAACCCCAGAATTCTTCTAAAACTGGGGCAGAGTTCAAACAAGTCTATCTGTTTTGTCCAGTGATGTGTTTCAGCTTCAAAGAAATCCATTTTAAAAACAAGTAGCACCACACCACACTGCAGCTATTCCCCCCACCCCTAGATGTGCAACAAAGAAACATCCCAATTTTCAGTTCCACAATGCAAAAATAAGTTGAAATCTGAAAGAAAGTTGCTCAGTGGCACCACAAATAAGGAAGCCTGTTGTAATTCAATACCCTTCTGTTTGCATTTCATACAACAGTGTCCAAGAATACAACAACTGAACATGTGGTAGCAGGAAGTCATATATACATTCTTCAAGCTAAGTCCCATTTATGTAGATTTACAGTTTAATCATTGTTGGTTGAATTCAAAGAGGTCTTTTTTGATTTAGTCTGATAGTGATCCAGAAACAGTACTGGGCCTTATGTTAAGACCCCCAGATGTGATATTGATCCAATACAGTATGGATTTATGCCAGCAGTGAAAGTGTCAAGGCTGATGGGGTGAGACAATACCACCCCTAAGATACTTTTTTCAATGGCTGTAGTAATGTTCCTAAGAGCTGTTCTGAGAAGGGATGAAGAGTGAAACAAAACTCATCCTTCATCTTCACCAATGAAACATCATTTTATATGCAGTAAATATTTAGGTAGAACCACCAGGAAAAAAATATCTTAAAGGAAACCTGAAAGCTCTGATTGTCTGTCCATGGAACAGGGACAGAGGCATAAAGTCATGTTGCTAGCTATAGACAGTGTGGTCTTAATTTAACATCCCAAGTCAATAGAGCCTCTTGCAGCATAAAGGTCTAAACACAGAAATAGATAAACACAAGACGTTACGACTTGAAGAATTATAAATATCAATTGTAGCAACAGAAAAATGTACTGGTTATTCGATCACCTGCATGCAATAAGCCAAAGTTGCTGCTGGTGCAACTATAGTGAGATGAAGATGGTCCAGTGTTTCAAATGAGGCTGGTACCATTGTAGCTCCAAACACAGCACTCTGTGTCATTGACCTCTGTTAGTTGCACTGAATCCACTCTGGCTATGTCTACATTGCAGGGGGGGGGGGGTTTTGGAAAAAGATATGCAAATTACAAACCGCAATTTGCATATTTTTTCCACCTTTTTTCGGAAAAGGCTTTTCTGACATTTGGCCTATCTACACAGGGCCAAATGTTGGAAAAAACTCCTCTTTTGGAACATTCCTTATTCCTCATACAAATTGTTCCAAAAAAGCAGAAGCGTTCTTCGGACGTGGCATGGCTTTTTGCTCTGCAGAATAGACGTAGCCTCTGTAAATCTTCCCTCTCCCACCCCAGTCTGTAGCTTGGATTGTCCAGCAGCAGTCCCTTTTCATTACTACATCTGCAGGTGAGGGTTAATGAGTGATTGAGGAAAATAGTTTTCCATAAAAACAAAAGTTATTGCCTCTGCAGTTTAGTGGGCACCCTCAGAATGCAAGTGTATTTTGCCTTGATTTGGTTCTGCTGACACTATATGGCAGTCGGAACATTTCACCAATTTTAAATGCATCAGATTCTACAAACATTTATAGATTCTTCCTTCCACCCCATGCTCTTTCCATGTTATTTATTTTGTGTGTGATTCCTTTTATTGGAGAGCCTTGGAAATATATGCAAACTCTAAGTGCCTTTTTGTACTTTTCACTGTCTTTATGAAAATTACAGTTTTACAACCTGTCAGAGCTTTCAGACCAGTTGCTACTACATACATGCATAGAGAGAACATGCTAAGGTGAGGGTGATGATGATGTTCGTCCATCGTGTTCGAAGAGGACCTTGACATCTAACGAGTTGTGGGCTGTCCACGGTGTGTCCGCAGATGGCTGATAAGGCCAATGCGGGCACGAAATGTTCTGCCACAGGTCGGGCAGACATGTGCAGGCACCACTGTTGCAGCGTTTGCAACTCTGGCTTTACGGAGTGCTCGCTTCTCTTGTGCTATGGTTGTCCTTCTGGCTTCAGATGTTTGACAGCCTTGTTGGATCAGCATGCGCCATGTCGATCGGTCTTGTGCCAGGGTCTCCCAGGAGGTGGTGTCGATTTCCAGGGACTTGAGAGAGGCTTTAAGTGTGTCTTTGTATCTCTTCTTTTGTCCCCCGTGCGATCGCTTTCCTTGAGACAGCTCACCATAGAAGAGCTGTTTAGGGATGCGATGGTCTGGCATCCTTGCAACATGGCCAGTCCAGCGTGTCTGGGCTTTCATCAGCAGGGTGTGAACTGACGGTAGGCCTGCTCTAAAAAGGACTTCTGTGTCTGGCACCTTATCCTGCCACCGGATCCTCAGAAGTCTGCGGAGGCAAATCGTGTGGAAGTGGTTCAGTTGCCTAGCATGCCTCCTGTATACAGTCCAAGTTTCACTGGCATACATCAGAGTAGTTAACACTACTGCTCGATAGACTTTAAGCTTTGTAGCAAGGCTTATTCCACGGCGGTCCCACACTTTGGTCAGCAGTCTGCCGAAGGCAGAGCTTGCCTTGGCGATTCTGCAGTTGACCTTGATGTCGATTGTCACTGCGCAGGAGAGGGTGCTGCCAAGGTATGTAAATTGGTCCACTGCTTGCAGCTTTTGTCCCTTCACTGTGATGGTGGGCTCTTGATGTTGGGCTTTCGGAGCTGGCTGGTGCATCACTTAGGTTTTCTTTGTGTTGATGAGAAGGCCGAAGTTGTCGCATGCTGCTGTGAATTTGTCCATGCTGGCTTGCATTTCCTGCTCTGATCCAGCATTCAGGGTGCAGTTGTCAGCAAAAAGGAAGTCTCGTAGCACAGTCTCCTTTATCTTGGTGACAGCCTGGAGTCTTCGCAGGTTGAACAGTTTCCCATCGGTCCTGTATCTCAGGCTGACTCCCAAGGAACTGTTCTGAAAGGCGTCTGACAGCATGGCTGAAAACATTATGCTGAACAGGGTCGGTGCCAGCACGCACCCTTGCTTGACGCCGTTTGTGACAGGAAAAGCCTCTGAAGCTTCTCCGTCGTCCAGAACACGAGCCGTCATGCCGTCGTGGAGCTGACGTACCATCAGGATGAATCTGTCAGGGCACCCAAACTTCGACATGATGCGCCACAGACCTTCGCGACTGACAGTGTCAAAAGCCTTGGTGAGATCCACAAAGATGGTGTACAGTTCACGATTCTGCTCTTGACACTTCTCTTGGAGCTGTCGGGCTGCGAAGATCATATCCACAGTGCCATGCTCTTTGCAGAAGCCGTACTGTGTCTCGGGTAATAGACCCTGTTCCAGGTGGTCAATCAGGCGATTCAACAACACTCGTGCAAGGATTTTGCCTGCGATGGAGAGCAGTGATATTCCTTTATGATTATCGCAGACTTGTCGATTTCCTTTCCTCTTGTAGAGGTGTATGATGGACGCGTCTTTCAGTTCCTGAGGAATAGATCCTTGATTCCAGAAGGACTGGAACAGCTGAGTGAGTTTGTCGACAAGCACTGCACCACCACCCTTATAGACTTCCACTGGGATCGCGTCAGATCCTGGGGCCTTACCACTGGACAACTGGCTGATGGCCTGTAAGGTTTCAGTCTCTGATGGTGAGACATCCAGGCTGTGGTTGACATCCGCCTGGGGCATTCTATTAATCGCCTCATTATTGATGGAGGATGGGCGGTTCAGTACGGATTGGAAGTGCTCAGCCCAACGCTGTAGAATCAGAGTCTTCTCAGTAATGAGAGTTACACCATCTGAGTCCAGTAGAGGGGAGCTCCCTGAGGGCTGAGGTGAGGGTAACCAGTAAAACAAGACCTACATGACTAGGAAGAGGAAGGGGGGGAAAGAGATGAGGTTAGGTGGAATGGAAGTCTGGAATTCTTTAAGCCACCTTGACAGTTTGTATCCAAGTATATCTAGAAATAGGGAAACGTATTGCATTCATTAATATAAATGGTCTCTAGGGCAATGAGCTATTCTTTCTTTGGCTGCAAACTCAGACAGGTCTGGATATCACTGCTTTATTCTAGGGGTAAGCCAGCCCTTCCATTTTTGTTTAGTCCTCCCCATACACACATTTACAGCGATTGTTGCCAGCTCTCAAAAACCATGCAGCATGGAGGAGGCAGTAGTGCAGGGTGAGCACTGGCAGCTGGTTACTTCCGGCAGCAGGCAGTGTTCCACCCCTGCTCCTAACCCTCCCACTGTGTTGTTACATAACCGTTACTCTTTACTTTCAGCAGGAGACAAGGAGTCACCCCCCACAGTGGAGGAGACCAGGCCTTGCACCACCAAGGTTGAGCAGTCTCCTGCCACCACTGCGAGGAGGAAACGTAGAGTAGTGGTGGTTGGAGACTCTCTTCTGAGGGGAACGGAGGCACCCATCTGTTGCCCTGACAGCTCATCTCGAGAGGTATGCTGTCTGCCAGGGGCCCGTATCCGAGATGTTACGGAGGCATTGTCGAGGATTATCCGGCCCTCTGACTACTACCCCATGCTACTCATCCACGTGGGCACAAATGATACTGCCAGGTGTGACACTGAGCGGATCAAGTGTGACTACAGGGCTTTGGGAGTACGGGTGAAGGAGTTTGGAGCGCAGGTGGTATTCTCTTCTATCCTTCCTGTCAAAGGTAGGGGCCCGGGCAGAGAGAGGTGCATCCTGGAGGTGAATGCCTGGCTGCGACGATGGTGTCGCCAGGAGGGATTCGGCTTCCTTGATCACGGGGTGCTCTTCCAGGAAGGACTGCTTGGCGGAGATGGAGTTCACCTTTCCAGGAGCGGGAAGGCCTTGTTTGGACACAGACTGGCTAACCTTGTGAGGAGGGCTTTAAACTAGGTTTGTCGGGGGCAGGTGAGCAAAGCCCACAGGTAAGTGCTGAATGTGCGGGACTGGGAGATGGATTGGAAATGGGGGGGACTATGGCCTATAATGGCAAGGAGAAAGGAGGGTCAGGGCACAACAGGGAGGCAAGATCAAATCAGTATCTTAGATGCCTATATACAAATGCGAGAAGTATGGGTAATAAGCAGGAAGAACTGGAATTGCTAACCAATAAATACAACTATGATATCATTGGTATTACAGAAACCTGGTGGGATGGGACGCACGATTGGAATATTGGTATGGAAGGGTACGGCTTGCTCAGGAAGGACAGACAGGGAAAAAAGGGAGGAGGGGTTGCCTTGTATATTAAAAATGTACACACTTGGACTGAAGTGGAGATGAACGTAGGAGATAGCTGTGTAGAGAGTCTCTGGGTTAAGCTAAAAGGGGTAAAAAATGAGGGTGATATCATGCTAGGAGTCTACTACAGGCCACCTAGCCAGGTGGAAGAGGTGGATGAGGCCTTTTTTAAACAATTAACAAAACTATCCAAAGCCCAAGATTTGGTGGTGATGGGGGACTTCAACTATCCAGACATATGTTGGGAAACTAACACAGCGAGGCACAGGCTATCCAATAAGTTTCTGGACTGCATTGGAGACAACTTTCTGTTTCAGAAGGTTGAAAAAGCTACCAGAGGAGAAGCTGTTCTGGATTTGGTTTTAACAAATAGGGAGGAACTAGTTGAGAACTTGAAAGTGGAAGACAGTATAGGGGACAGTGATCACAAAATAATAGAGTTCATGATCTTAAGGAAAGGTAGAAGGGAGACCACCACAATTGAGGTTATGGATTTCAGGAAGGCAGATTTTGATAAGCTCAGAGAACTTGTAGGTAAGGTCCCATGGGAAGCAAGACTGAAGGGAAAAACAACTGAGGAGAGTTGGAAGACCTTTTATAAATACATTAAAAGCAAGAGGAAGACCAAGGACAGGGTAGGCCCACTGCTTAGCGAGGAGGGAGAAGCAGTAACAGGGAACTTGGAAATGGCGGAGATGCTCAATGACTTCTTTGTTTCGGTCTTCACCGAGAAGTCTGGAGGTGTGCCTAACGTAGTGAATACAAGCAGAGAGAGGGTAAGTTTAGAAGATAGGATACACAAAGAACAAGTTAAAAATCACTTAGGAAAGTTAGATGTCAGCAAGTCACCAGGTCCTGATGAAATGCATCCCAGGATACTCAAGGAGCTGATAGAGGAGGTATCTGAGCCTTTAGCTATGATCTTTGAAAAATCATGGCAGACAGGGGAGATTCCAGAAGACTGGAAAAGGGCAAATATTGTGCCCATCTATAAAAAGGGGAATAAGAACAACCCAGGAAATTATAGACCGGTCAGTTTAACGTCTGTCCCAGGGAAGATAATGGAGCAGGTAATTAAGGAAATCGTATGCAAACACTTGGAAAGTAATAAAGTGATAGGGAATAGCCAGCATGGGTTTGTGAAGAACAAGTCATGCCAAACTAATCTGATAGCTTTCTTTGAAAAGATAACGAGCCTTGTGGATAAGGGAGAAGCGGTGGATGTCATATACCTAGACTTTAGTAAGGCATTTGATACGGTCTCGCATGATATTCTTATTGATAAACTAGGCAAATATAACTTAGATAGGGCCACGATAAGGTGGGTGCATAATTGGCTGGATAACCGTAGTCAGAGAGTTGTTGTTAACGGTTCTAAATCCTGCTGGAAAGGGATAACAAGTGGAGTTCCGCAAGGGTCTGTTTTGGGACCCGTACTATTCAATATCTTCATCAATGATGTAGATATTGGGATAGAGAGTACTCTTATTAAGTTTGCAGATGATACCAAACTGGGTGGGGTTGCGACTTCTTTGGAGGATAGGGACATAATTCAAAATGACCTTAGCAAGTTAGAGAAATGGTCAGAGGTAAACAGGATGAGGTTTAATAAAGAGAAATGCAAAGTGCTCCACTTAGGAAGGAACAATCAGTTCCATACATACAAAACGGGAAGCGACTGTCTAGGAAGGAGCATGGCGGAAAGGGATCTAGGGGTCATAGTGGACCACAAGTTGAATATGAGTCAACAGTGTGATGCTGTTGCAAAAAAAGCAAATATGATTCTAGGTTGTATCAACAGGTGTGTTGTAAGCAAAACTCGTGAAGTCATTCTGCCGCTCTATTCTGCACTAGTTAGGCCTCAGCTGGAGTACTGTGTCCAGTTCTGGGCGCCACATTTCAAGAAAGATGTGGAGAAATTGGAAAGGGTACAGAGAAGAGCGACAAGAATGATTAAAGGTTTAGAGAACATGACCTATGAAGCCAGGCTTCATGAACTGGGCTTGTTTAGTTTGGAAAAAAGAAGATTAAGGGGGGACATGATAGCGGTTTTCAAATATCTAAAAGGGTGTCACAAGGAGGAAGGAGAAAATTTGTTCCTCTTGGTTTCTGAGGACAGGACAAGGAGTAATGGGCTTAAAGTGCAGCAGGGGAGGTTTAGATTGGACATTAGGAAAAAATTCCTAACTGTCAGGGTGGTCAAATATTGGAATAAATTGCCAAGGGAGGTGGTGGAATCTCCCTCTCTGGAGATATTTAAGAACAGGTTAGATAGACATCTGTCAGGGATGGTGTAGACGGAGCTTGATCCTGCCTTGAGGGCGGGGGGCTGGACTCGATGACCTCTCGAGGTCCCTTCCAGTCCTATTATTCTATGATTCTATGATTCTATGGGTTAAAGCCAGTTTATCAGGTAAATAGACTAGGATATAATTTCTGGCTGCTGTTTGAGTGCTAAGGCTGAGTACCGTTTTAATTCTTGTGCCCAGCTCTTTCCACTGCTGCCAAGCCTAGAGCATAAACAACAAACTTCAGAGGATAAAGCCTAGCTTTTGTGCAACCTCTGTGGCATCCAGTGCATTTAGAATACAATCTTTTGGTGTATCAAGGAGAGCCTGAAATCCAGAAAGAACATTTAACATGATGGAATATGCTCCACCATGGGGTTCTATAAGGAATTATAATGACCTCCAGATTAACAAAGCTCTTCTTCATTAACAAGGGATGCATAATGTAAAGAGGCATGCAGAGTTTATGAAGCATTTCTCATGGTATGTCTACACTACCAATTTTTTTGAGAAAACAAATGACAACACGCAGAAGTCACCCTCCCCTAGAAAGGCACCAAAGTGTGTTTATACTTGCTCCCTCAGTCGACAGATTATGTCCACATCTTTAGCTACCCTATTGACAGTGGGAGCAAAGCACTGTGGGTATGTATCCCACAGTGCCTGGTGATGCAACATGTCACTTTTTTGTGAACATCTTCCTGCTTAGAGTAAGCCAGATAACCAGGGTACAGCTTCTCCAGGCTTGTGGCTTTTGCCCTGCTCTATATTCAGCCCACCAATGTTCCACTTTTGTTCTTGCACCAGTGATAGATGAATGCATCGGGTTACAATCGGGGGAGGGAACGAAGCTGCACTGCCATGGGCTGTGCAGCAGAAAATCTACAAATACCTCTCCAAAAGTGTTGATGGCCTCTCTCAGGATTCCACTGAGATCAGGGTGAGCATCAACACACTGCTTGGCCATATCGATTAGCTACACGGGGATATGTGCAGCTCTCAAACACAGCCAGCTTCCCACTTTTCCATGCCCTTTGCCCTGCACTCCACAAGCCACAGCCACTTACTCTGCATCTTATCCCCTGCCTCCTGGTCCCTGGAAAGTGGTTGCTCAGACTAGCTATGTCTGTCAGCAGTGGAAAACAGTTCCTGGCTGCCAGACACATTCGGCAACCCCAGAGGGAGACCCTTGTCCTCATCTACCGCAACCTCCTCATCTACTGTTTCATCCTCCAGGTTAGGTCCACTGTGTACTGCATCCTTGCCCTTGGTGGGGCTCTTGGTGCAGGAGGTAGGGTTGCTGCTGAGGATTACATCCAGTTCCTAAGAGAAACAGCAGGTCTTCAGCGAGTTCACTTCATGGACCTTATGAGAGGCTTGTCTTAGTTCTTTAATCTTCGCTCTGCATTGCAGAGTATCCTTCTCATACCCCTTTTCACAAAAGGCTCAAGAAATGTGCCCAGAGGTGTCCCAGGTCCTACAGGTCACTCTCAGCTGGGAGTGAACTGACTCCTCTCCCTAGACACCAATCAGATCCAACAGCTCTGAGATGTTTCAAACTAGGTCTGTAAGTGACTAATCAACTAGTCGACTACCCGATAAGCAAAAGCTTATTGGATAGTTGACACACTACTTGACTAGTTGCTTCCCCCCACTTGCTGCCTCTATTAGTGGGGAGGAGGAGGGTGTGCTGGGAGGAGCTGGCTTAAAAGCCGGTTCCTCCCAACTCCAGCTCCTTGGGAGGGAGGAGGGGTGCAGCAACAGCATTCCACCTTTGAAATGCACAAGAGTCCCTGCTGGGGACATTTCACAGTGGATGCACCGCATGGTGCCCAGGGCCAGCGGAGAAGCCCCTGCTAGCCCCAGGCTCCATCTGGCCTTTCAGTCTTGTACAATGTGCATCACTTCTGCCTTGGAAATGTAGCAACAGCCGGCCAGGCTCTTGCTACAATTCAAAGCGGCGGCGCGTTGATCGACTAATTGAATAGATGATGGAAATTCCATCAACTATTCAATTAGTTGATTCATCTTAATTTAACATCCCTAGTCCAAGCAGGGGAGCATTTGGTGCAATGGTCAGGCATGGGCCCTGGAAAGTAGCCATGAGAACACTGTATGCTGAGCCACCTCACAGGGGTGTCAGGAGTGGGGGTGTTGCAGGTTTTCAGGCAGCAAGAAAAGGGATTTAAATTTTGCCAGGCTTGCAAGGGAGCAGCATGGGTAGCTGGTCATCTGGCTGCAGGGCAGTGGAGTTCAAACTGCTGATCAGATCGGATGATTGGGAATTGTGGGCTACTTCCAGGATGCCAGAATCAGCAACAACATGCCTCCAGGTATCCACACTGAATGCTTGTCAACAACCCAGAGAGAAGAAAGAAAAAAACCCTGGTGGAGAGGGAAGTTTTTTGTCTATGAAAATGACAGTTTTTCATGACAAAAGTGGCATTGCAGTGTGAATGCTCATGCACTTCACTTTTGTTGACAAAAGGCATTTTTCCTCTACAAAACTTGCCAGTGTAGACAAAACCCAGGAGTCCTGGGACCTCTACCATTCTGAGGGCATCCAGACTAAATTGATGTGTTAACTAAGCAATGCCTTAATTGTAACTACTGCTACTCTTGCCCCGGATGGTACATTGCTTTGTTGTTAGAAAGGGGACAAAGTTCTTTCAAATTATAGATTTGTTCCCAATTTGCAAGTCTGGATTGCCCCAAATTAGTACTTGTGCATGACAATAAGGATGTAATTGGTATCTCTTAACTAGGATAATCCAGATCCTTCACACAGCCATCACAGAAAGCATGTTATTTTCCCCCTTTGACCAAAAAAGGAACTGTGGAAATGGATCCTCCCCTCTTTCAAACCTTTGTTCAAGATGTTCCATATTCACTCAAAATTCACTTCATTCATTTCCAGTCTTTCTACTACTGCATTCAGGGATTGTAGCAGACTGAGATTTTCCCCATACATAGAATGGCTTCCCCATGATGATGACCATGTGTCCCCGTTTTCAAGGCCTGTTCCAGTGGACTATCAGTTTTATAATCCAGCAGTTTTGTCTGATGCCGTGGTTAGCTGCACCTGTGACTCCTCAGTCTCTGGAGAGTTAATTTCAGTTTTATAATCCAGCAGTTTTGTCTGATGCTGTGGTTAGCTGCACCTGTGACTCCTCAGTCTCTGGAGAGTGCACTCTTGCAAGTGAGTGTTGTGCCTTCACTCCTCCCAGGGTGAAATCCCATAATACTCCCACTAACAGGACAGAATACAGGACTATGTAGCACTTTAAAGACTAACAAGATGGTTTATTAGATGATGAGCTTTCGTGGGCCAGACCCACTTCCTCAGATCAAATAGTGGAAGAAAATAGTCACAACCATATATACCAAAGGATACAATTTAAAAAAAGTGAACACATATGAAAAGGACAAATCTCATTTCAGAACAGAAGAGGATGCAGGGGGGGGGAAGGAAGTTCCTCCCCCTCCCACCCCCCCCGCATCCCCCTAACAGGACAGGAAATTCATCCACCCTATGAATGGCAGGTAGGTTTCTAGGGGAACCTGTTTGGTTTTCTGTCAGCTCACCTGTCAGGCTGCTGGAGAGCCTGGGTTTCCAGAGGAATAAGCTGGGGGCAGCCAGCTACTCCATGTGGTTTTTGGAGGGAGCGTGGTGGGAGGGAGTTGAACTGGAACAGTACGATCTTCCCAAAATGAAAAATTTTGGAGTTTCCTTTTTGAGAGAAATGTGTTTTCATTTTCTTGCCTGCAGGCCACCTCCCCTGCCCCAAGCTAAGGACATTGTCCCAACATTTCCTGACATAATGCATTACTGGCTTATCCAATGCCAGTGTCTCAGACACTGCTTGTGTCTGCCTGCCAGCACTGCCCTGCTGCAAACCCAAGAACCTTGCTGCAAAATTTGGGTCTTGTCTATAAGACTTTGGACATAGTGTGCTAGAAACAACTACACCCACCTGTAGGCATAGCTCATGCCTCTGGCTGGAAGACTGGGGCCATGTGCCAGGTTAGCACTATATGGGCTGCATCTGAAGTGGGGACATCTTTTAGACACTCTTTCACCCTATCTGAGGATGGAGGCTCACAGAAAAGCAACAAAGAATCATAGAATCATAGAATACTAGGACTGGAAGGGACCTCGTGAGGTCATAGAGTCCAGTCCCCTGCCCTCATGGCAGGACCAAATACTGTCTAGAAGACCATCCCTGATAGACATTTATCTAACCTACTCTTAAATATCTCCAGAGATGGAGCTTCTACAACTTCCCTGGACAATTTATTCCAGTGTTTGACCACCCTGACAGTTAGGAACTTTTTTTTAATGTCCAACCTAAACCTCCCTTGCTGCAGTTTAAGCCCATTGCTTCTTGTTCTATCCTCAGAGGCCAAGATGAACAAGTTTTCTTCCTTCTCCTTATGACACCCTTTTAGATACCTGAAAACTGCTATCATGTCCCCCCTCAATCTTCTCTTTTCTAAACTAAACAAACCCAATTCTTTCAGCCTTCCTTCATAGGTCATGTTCTCTAGACCTTTAATCATTCTTGTTGCTCTTCTCTGGACCCTCTCCAATTTCTCCACATCTTTCTTGAAATGCGATGCCCAGAACTGGACACAATACTCTAACTGAGGCCTAACCAGAGCAGAGTAGAGCGAAAGAATGACTTCTCGTGTCTTGCTCACAACACATTTGTTAATGCATCCCAGAATCATGTTTGCTTTTTTTGCAACAGCATCACACTGTTGACTCATATTTAGCTTGTGGTCCACTATAACCCATAGATCCCCTTCTGCTGTACTTCTTCCTAGACAGATGCTTCCCATTCTGTATGTATCAAACTGATTGTTCCTTCCTAAGTGGAGCACTTTGCATTTGTCTTTATTAATCTTCATCCTGTTTACCTCAGACCATTTCTCCAATTTGTCCAGATCATTTTGAATTATGACTCTATCCTCCAGATTAGTCGCAACCCCTCCCAGCCTGGTATCATCTGCAAACTTAATAAGCGTACTTTCTATGCCAATATCTAAATCGTTGATGAAGATATTGAACAAAGCCGGTCCCAAAACAGACCCCTGAGGAACGCCGCTTGTTATACCTTTCCAGCAGGATTGAGAACCATTAATAACTACTCTCTGAGTACTGTTATCCAGCCAGTTATGCACCCACCTTATAGTAGCCCCATCTAAGTTGTATTTGTCTAGTTTATTGATAATAATATCATGCGAGACCGTATCAAACGCCTTACTAAAGTCTAGGTATACCACATCCACCGCTTCTCCCTTCTCCACAAGACTCATTATCCTATCAAAGAAAGCTATCAGATTGGTTTGACATGATTTGTTCTTTACAAATCCATGCTGGCTGTTCCCTATCACCATGCCACCTTCCAAGTGTTTACAGATTATTTCCTGAATTATTTGCTCCATTATCTTCCCTGGTACGGAAGTTAAACTAACTAGTCTTTAGTGTCCTGGGTTTCCTTTTTATAGATGGGCACTATATTTGCCCTTTTCCAGTCTTCTGGAATCTCTCCTGTCTCCCATGATTTTTCAAAGATGATAGCGAGAGGCTCAGATACTTCCTCTATCAGCTCCTTGAGTATTCTAGGATGCATTTCATCAGGCCCTGGTGACTTGCAGGCATCAATCTTTTCTAAGTGATTTTTAACTTTTTCTGTGTTCGTTTCCCAACATATATCTCGATAGTTGAAGTCCCCCATCACCACCAAATCTTGGGCTTTGGATGATTTTGTTAGTTGTTTAAAAAAAGCCTCATCTACCTCTTCCACCTGGGTAGGCGGCCTGTAGTAGACTCCTAGCATGACATCACCTTTGTTTTTTACCCCCTTTAGCCTAACCCAGAGACTCTCAATACTTCCGTCTCCTATGTCCATCTCCACCTCAGTCCAAGTGTGTACATTTTTAATATATAAGGCAACATGTCTTCCCTTTTTTCCTGTCTATCCTTCCTGAGCAAGTTGTACCCTTCTTTCCCCACATTCTAATCATGTGTATTATCCCACCAAGTTTCTGTGATGCCAACAATGTCATAGTTGTATTTATTTATTAGCACTTCCAGTTCTTCCTGCTTATTACCCATACTTCTCGCATTTGTATATAGGCATCTAAGATACTGATTTGATCTTTCCTCCCAGTTTTGCCCTGGCCCTCCTCTCTCTATGCCATTATAGCCCACGCTCCCTCCCAATTCCAAACCATATCTTTGTGTACTTTCTATTGCTGAATTGTGCTCCTGTTGGCCAGCACAACTCCTATTAAAGGAAATAGGAAAACTTTCACTGATGTTAATAAGACTTAGAGCTGGTCTCTGGTCACACACAACTCCACTGAGGAAATCTTCAGAATCAAATATATTTGTGTATTTGACAAACTGAGGGCACATGTAGTCAGAATATAAAAAACAGCTTGGTTCATCTAGCTTTGCCCTTGACCCATATGGTACATTGAGGGACATTTTATTTATACAGATTGACTCATCTTAACCTTTGCAAATTTTGTTCTTTATATTGTCTGTGTTAAAAGGAGGGAAAGGTCACAGAGAAAAAGCAAGTTGTGCAAGAGGGATTGCATTTGCCTTTGAGTTCCTACATTGTTTTGGGGTATCTCTTCTCTGTGGTTTGGGAAATGTGCCTTGTGAAAGAAAAAAGGGGGTGCAAGTGACTTCTTTATTTTCACTGCAGCAGCCTTAAAAAAACAGAAGTGAAAACGGAACAGAAACTATATTGCTGAGCCATTTCAAGAGCATACACATGAGTGTGATTGTGTGCAGCTAGTAGAGGACAATTCACACAGTTCAGTTAAAGACACAGAGTTGATTGCACAAGTTAAAACTATCTTACCTTAACAAGTACATTAAAAAAACCAACAACACGCACACAGCAAGAATTGCTGAAAAGTACAAATCTTGCTAATGAATTGGAGACGATGGGATTGCATTGCATCTATGGGTGACAATCAGGAAGGCATGCAAAAAAATAATACCCAAAGACTAGCTATATCCATGAAAACATGGCAGGGGGAAGCAAGCCCCCAGCCCCACATCCAGCCCTGCCCCTTCTTCTGAGGCCATGCCCCTTCCCTGTCCCCATGGGGAGGTGGGGCAGCGCACCATGTGCTCACTCCCCCTCTCAACCACTGGGAGAGCAGGTGAGCAGGTGGGTGCATGCTCATCCCAGCCTTCCCAGCCCAGGGGAAGGCAGAGGGTGCACAGCATGGCCTCAGCCTCCCCAGTCCCAGAGGAGGGCACACTATGTGACCCCATGCAGCCCAGCCTTTCCAGCCCCAGAGCACTGGGGGAGGAAGGAGGGCGCTCCACGCAGTGCAGCCCTTCCAGCCCCAGGGAAGTCAGAGGGTGGGTGGCATGGCTGCAGCTTCCCCAGACCTGGAGCAGGACACACTGTGTGGCCTGGCCCAACCCTGCTTCTCCGGCCCCGGAGTACAGGGAGGGTGGGTGCTGGGGACAGCAGCACTCTGCCCCAGAATGCCTACAGAAGGTGTTCTGGTGGCAGAATGTGGGTGGGGCTATGCCTGGTGGTTTGGGAAGCCAAAGCCTTCCCCTGCCTTACATACTGGATGCTCATGGCTATATCCCAACCTGATTGCACTGTGGACAGCAGCTATTACTTACTTGTTTCCTGTTCTGAAGAGAGGGACGCTGTACTGAACAAGTGTCCTGGTGAAAATACTGTCTTTTGTATGAGACATAAAACCAAGGCCCTGACTATTCAAGATCATCAAGTATCCCACTGAGCTTTTCCCAACAGTGTGGATGTTAACACATATGCCACAGTTCAGGGCTCTCTGCACTGTGAGCCCCTCGTAGTTTGTGTGAGTGCAGTCTTTCCAGGTGACTGGCCTCCTGCCCTCACTTCTCAGGGTGGATTCTCCTACTCTTTAGTCTGGGTCCCAGGGTACTCTGTATACTAACCACGTTAAACATGATCAATCAAAAGGCCCAACTAGATTGGGCAGCCACTCAGTAGCTATGACCAGTGGGAAATACAGTGCCATAAAAACAGCCTGACAAAATAGCATTTGGTCTTTTACAAATAAGAATAAAGCACAATAAGAAAAAGTGGGTTCCACACAGTCTAACCACACCTGTCCAACCTAAATCTTAGGCAGCTCTATGTTCTCCAGATATGCTCCCTTTTGGGGTTTATTCCGCTGCCCCACAGTCCATGACCCTCTCTCTGACCATCCTCTCTAGGAAGTATGTCCCTATTAGCCACTCCCAAAATCCTCTATCTCCCTGTATCTTGCCTGTTCCAACTGGTTTATACTGTCCCCTGGGTGTTGGGAGAGAGAGACTTCACAGCCATTGTTCTCTATATTGTCTTTTAAGTATTGTTTAAATAGGGAGCTATCAGAGGTGTTTGTCTGCTTTCCTGTTTGGGCTGTGTGCTCTGGTTGGAATTAACCTCTTTGTAATCATACTGCAGCCAATCAAAGAGACAAGAACACATGGTATTCATAAAACACAGGCAGCCTCAAAGCTCTTCATAATAGATGTCCTGACCAAATTGGGTAGTTACAGTCTGTCCCGCATTCCTTCTACCTTTCCACATCTGCCCAGTTTTCCTTCTTCTCCTGGCCTAAGCCTCTGAACAGAATTATTAATACCTACTGCCTTCCATGCCAAATATGGGTGCATCCTTACCCATATCACGTAATTCAGTTTTAAAATGGCTTTTTTCAACCCAGAAGAAGGAAAGTCAGTGAATCCTTCAGAACAGGCTTAGAATCAAGGAATCTAACCGTCACACTAGAAAGTGGAAGAGCTTGTAAATTCTTTGATCTTCACATATTGCTTAGCTTAGACATTTTACAAGCTCCAGGGCTACGTCTAGACTACATCCCTTTTTCGTAAAAGGGATGTAAATTAGACGTACTGCAATTGCTAATGAAGCGGGGATTTAAATCTCCCCTGCTTCATTAGCATAAAAATGGCTGCTGCTTTTTTTAAGCATGGAGCTTTGTCGGAAAAAAGCGCCAGTCTAGACACTGATCTTGCGGAAAATAAAGCCTTTTCCGAAAGATCCCTTATCCGTGCGGAAAAAAGCGGCAGCCATTTTTATGCTAATGAAGCGGGGGAGATTTAAATCCCCGCTTCATTAGCAATTGCGGTACGTCTAATTTACATCCCTTCTATGAAAAAGGGATGTAGTCTAGATGTAGCCCAGGTATATCCCCATCACCCTTCCCCTTCTGATTTTCCTCCCACTCTCCTACTTCTTTAAGCAAACAAAGAAACAAAATGCAAAACATTAGCATTAATACAACATTAAGCTGAAATATCAGGCAAGGTGAGGTCATTCCAAAAATTAAGGTGGCTCCCATAACATTAATTCAGCTGCTTTGCACATATGTAGCAGTTTGTATTCCTGTTTGCTTTAAAATGTAAGCTTTAATGTATTGTTCCCCACTGAGGTAAGTAACAGTGAAAGGCCCCTGTTGACCCTAGATCAGGCCCTACACTAAGACGGGGAGTACTACCCTGTTGGCTTACATTTCATTATAGCAAAAACTTGAGTTTGCATGGAAAGAATATCTGGCTTCTAATTTCTCCTGGAAGGTGCTGCTTGCATTGATAAATTGATGAGTGAAGCAGATCTGAGCAGCCACCCTACTGGAGCCATTCACCACACAGCAATGGGATACAGCAATACAAGTAACAGCTAGAGATTAATAACTAATCTTTCTCTCTTCACCTTCTGGCTGGGCTGGTGCAGTGAAGGGTAGGAAGTGAAACAGGGAAGTGTGGCCAAACTGAAAGTTCCTGTTCAGCCCTTTGTACCCAACATTTTTATCCAACACAACAAAAATACAGTAAGGAGGGTTCACAGTGCTTTACTATAGTTAAAATGTGCTAGACAATGTCCTTGCCCCAACGGGCTATGAAGGGCCTACACACAGACACAACACAACACAACACAACACAATTTGTGCAGAACAAAAATTAGATCACAGAGTTCTATATGGTCCTCATAGATGGAGTGCCACAGGGAACACAAGGTCTGGAGGAGAAGGGGATTAAAGAGGTGCTGTGAGAGAAGCTCGGGCAAAATGTAGAGAGGAAGGCATTGTGGGATGCGTTGAAGTCACAATTATACCTACCTCACTCTGTTAAAATCGATAGCCCATCTCCCAGCTCTGCCAATGGGTTAAACCACAGCAAGGCGTAGGCAGGAGGATTGCAACAGATTTGGAAATACCGAAGCAAGGACATGGAAATAAATGAAGCAAGAGAGAGCAGGTGGTGACATGATGAAAAGGACAAATTATGGAGTTGGAATGGCCAGAATTCAGACTCAGAAATAAAAAAAGGAGGAGCAAGATTGAGAAAAGCCAAGGCAAATTTTGTGTACCTTAACTTTACACTTGTAACCTCCACCACATCAAAGGAGAAGGGGTGAGAGCACAGAAGCATCCAGAATCAAGAAAAATGTGGATTCTGTTGGGTGTTTGGGAGGAGAGAAGGTGTCAAACAGTATTCCACCACCCTTCTCGGACAATTCCTTTTGGAAACCATCAGTATCAGTCCTTAAATCAGCCAGCATGGTGCACTGGAAATGGTGTGAGCCCCACTCCCAGGGCTTGGGGCTGAATATACCACCACACTTCACATCACACTGAATACAAGCTGTAATATGTTATATTAGACAGGTCAGGCTGTAGGAAATTGAATCTTGTAGCATGAGGCTTCACTGTACCATGCCAGATTGAATGAGGGTGGATGGAGTCTTATACCTATACACAGGGCTCGACAAATTATAGAAAACCCTACTAGCTAGACAAAAAAGGGACTCGCCACCCCACCACGTGACCCCCACCCTGCAGGTGCACGCCACCCGGAGAACGGGACAACCAGGATGGCATGTTTGCTTCTGTGACAGGGCGAGGCCGCTCCGCAGTGGCGAGGGCGACCCGCCCCGCACTTCAACGGCACCGACCCCCGTGCTGCACGGGGAGCACGGCGTTCTGACAGTGGTCTGCGCCGCTTGCTCCCATGCGGCTGCCCAGCTGAGTGGCGTGCAGGGGGGCCGAGTCCTGGGATGGGAGCCGGAAGTTACATGCGGGCTTAGGGCGGGGCCAGAGTGTGCATGCGTCCCTGATGTCAGGGGGAGAGGCGCCGGCGCAAGAGAGCGCCGCATTCAAAAGGGGAGCAGAGGAGAGCGGAAGAGAGGAGGGAGGAGACAGAGGAGAGTAACAGAGGGAGAGGGGAGAACAGAGGAGTGAGCTAGAAGACGATGGTAGGCGGAGGAGTGACGGGTGAGAGCGGAGGAGAGAGGAGGGGGACGGGAGACGGAGGAGGTCAGAGAAGGCAGGAGGGAGACGGGGAGTGGAGCAGAGAGCAGAGTATGGGGGCAGAGGACATGAAAGGAGAAGCAGAGGTAGGAAGCAGCCCAGAGCGGAGACACTAAGCAGCCCCATCCTGGGCTGCTTCCTACCTCCGCTTCTCCTTTCACGTCCTCTGCCCCCACGCTCTGCTCTCTGCTCCACTCCCCGTTTCCCTCCTGCCTTCTCTGACCTCCTCAGACTTCTGTCCCCCTCTGCTCTCACCCTTCGCTCCTCCGCACACCGCCATCTTCTAGCTCACTCCTCTGTTCTCCCCTCTCCCTCCGTTACTCTTTTCCATCTCCTCTCCCCCAGCCTTCCTCTGCTGCTCTCCTTTTCAGTGCGGCGCTCTCTTGCACCGGCGCCTTTCCCCCTGACGTCAGGAACGCACGCACACCCTGGCCCTGCCCTACGCCCGCGTGTGGCCCTGCCCCCGCTTCCGGCTCCTGTCCCAGGACTCGGCCCCTCCTCCATGCCGCTCAGCTGGGCAGTCGCACGGGAGCAAGCGGTGCAGACCGCTGTCAGAACGCCACACTGCCCATGCAGCACGGGGGTTGGCGCCATTGAAGTGCGTGGCGGGTCGCCCTCATCGCCGCAGGGTGGCTCCACCCCGTCACAGCTCTCCAGCTGCCAAAATCCACTCGCCAGTGGGCGAGCGGATTTGTCGAGCTCTGCCTATACAGCTGAGGTGAAATTCACTTGGAAAAAAGAGCTGCCTCGAGAGATTCCTGAGGACATCAGACTAAATATTTTCAATACAACGAGCAGTACTGTGGCATCTTAGAAACTATTTTGAAAACAGTGTCCCAGCCTCTGAAGTTTCTTTTAAAAAGAAGTCTGAACCCTCTCTGTAAATATCCCCAGTTCTCAGTCATTACAGATTAGCCTGTTAGAAGCAGCCAGATCTAGGGGCCACACTACTAGAGCACCTCAAGAACAGACCACTGTATTCCACACAGCCAGGACTGCTCTCTTCCTGTTTGGGGTGGGGTATTTTGTAAGGGAGACTTTCACATCTCATCCTTGGGATCATCATGCTAGTGCCTAGCTTAGGGCACTGTATCCCAAAATGGTGGATTTAGAGGTCCAGTAGGGGAAAGAGCTTTGTGTTACTTGGTCTCTCTGGTAACAGGTGTGTGAAAGTGAGGAGTTAGGAACAAATCAGACTTTGAGCGGTATAATCTCCCAATCGTCGACTTTGGCCTATAGTAAACTCAGGAGTTTGAGTGTTACCAGAGAAGATCCCAGTTTGAGGCTCACACCATTAAATGCAAGATCACTGGTTAATAACATTCCAGTTGCCCATGATTTATTTAAGGACAAGGCCTGGGTCTTGCATGTAAAACCTGATGGGGTGATTTCACTGGGCCGGTTTTGGCACAGTTGATACTGACAGAGTATTCAGTGCAACCTGACCCTCAAAGAGCTTGGGGGTAAAGGGGAGGTGCTGTGGCTCTACTGTTTTCATCCCACCTGAAATGTAAGAGCTTACCTCCCCTCCAGCTAAACTGAATATGCTGCATCCATTTACAGTCACAGTTAGACATGAGCAGCGGTAATGGCAGTGGGCAGGACATGAGTATTCATTCTGAGTGGTCAGAGCAGACATCAGCAGGCAGGAATTAGAGCCCAGTATCAGAAGTGGCTGCCAGAGCCAGGCTCCCTGGAGAGAGCACGGCAGGAGCAGGGCTGGGCAGGGGCGGCCCGTGAGCCTAGGCAGACTAGGGCGCCGCCAGCCCGGGCACCCGATGATGATGTCACGAGGCATCAGGGCGCCCCATGATTACATCACGGCCATTGATGGCTGTGCAGGCGGGGACACCAATCGTGCCTTCTGCCTGGGGCACCAGCTGCTGCAGCCGGCCTCAGGCCGCTCCTGAGGCTGGGCACATACAGACTGGAGTTATCAAAGCCATGGGCATGTATTTTGAGCTGCCACTGAACTGCTACTGGGTTTACTAGCCCATATGCTGACTCTTCCCACCAAGCAGGCAGCCTGTTATTACAGGCTAGCTCTTCTCATTAGGTTGCCTGGAGACTGGCTCTGCTGCTAGCCCAGCTTCCTTATAGGTAATCAGGCTGGAGGCCCTCAGATTACAGAGGATCACCTCTCCGCAGGGCCTTCTTTGTGTAGCACGTTGGATTCTCCTCCTTTCCCCCCAGGTCTGAGCTAGCCCAAATGTATTGCCACTGCAGTACCTCTCCTTGTCTAGCAAGACTGCTGGGGATACAGGGAGGGCCTGGCAAGTGTTCTTTGTCAGGGGAAGTGGGGTTCAGTGTACTCCTGCCTCTTTATGTTTGGGGGGGGGGGGTTGGAAGCTGCTGGTCTTTACTTTTGTTCTGATTATACTGATAATTTTTGGCAAAGGCTACCATAGCTCTGGTGAGGCACTTTATATTCATTCTGGCTTGATTATTTTTCGATACAATAACCACGTTCAACATGACTGATCCATTATGGACAAAACCACGCTCGGTAATTGCACGTTTGTCTCTGAACTGATGTACAGTGATAGCAATAGAGAAGAAGCCGGGGTTCAAAACTAGGGGGGCCTGAGTACCAGAAAATGGACATTGAAACCTCCTGGCCAGCATCACTTTATTTACACCATAAGTCAAGAAATCTAAAGTTTCCTGGTGCCTGCATCAGCCACCAGACGGCAGCAGAGCACAATTTCATTCTATAACCAGGACTGATTCCATGCTCTGCCTGGATCTGCAGTCCTCCCACCTAACAGTGGTCAAAGCATGGGACGGTCATGGGGTGCTGTTGTTTTGTTAGCTTTTCCAACTGACTATGAGCATCACACGATGTAGAACCTGCCTCCAAATCAGGCCTTGATAACAGGAATACATGCACATGGGGGAAAAGACCTCAAGCACCACATAAAACCTGCCCTGAGCAGATTGTATCTGTCTCTGACTGGGCAGCTGACGGGTGAGGGTGTGTGTGAAAGGGGCTCTGCACCCCTGGACGGGCAGAGCTTTGGGCAGAAAGGAGCGACTGGGGGCTAGCTTTTCCCAGCCAGCCCTAGAGCGCTGGCTGTTGCGCGCCGCCTGAGGCTCTGGCGGCAATTTAAAGGGACAGGCTTCTGACTGCTTCCACTGCTGCTGTAACAGAAGCCAGGAGACCAGGACTTTTTTAAATGGGGGCCCTGGGACAGCAGCTCCCTTTGGGTATGTCTACACTACAAAGTTAATTCGAACTAACAGACATTAGTTTGAATTAACTTTGATAGGCGCTACACACGCGAACCGCTAGTTCGAATTTAATTCAAACTAGCGGAGCACTTAATTTGAACTAGGTAAACCTCATTCTACGAGGACTAACGCCTAGTTCGAATTAACTAGTTCGAATTAAGGGGAGTGTAGCCACTTAATTCGAACTAGTGGGAGGCTAGCCCGCCCCACCTTTCCCTGGTGGCAACTCAGGGCACCACCAGGGAAACTCTTCTGCCCGCCTCCCGGCCCCGGAGCCCTTAGAGGGGCACGGGCTGGCTACGGTGCACATGCCAGGTGCAAGCCTGCCAGCACCCAGCCAGCAGACCCTGCACCTGGTACGGCTCGAGCCAGCCACCCGCTGCCACCCAGCCCTCCGCCTCTTCCCGGGACCAGGATGGAGGCTCCCGGGAGCCTGCCCGGGGCCGCAAGAGGCGGGCACCTGCCTGATCTAGTGCAGACATCGTGGACCTCATCCATGACCTCCGCACTAGGCACAGGAAAGTGGCCGTCTAGGGCAGGATAGCTGCCAGCCTGGCCACCCAGGAGCAGATTTGCATGAAAATCAAGGTGGTCCACTGAGACTCCCGACCCTGAGCCCTGAGCTTAGAATGGCCGTACTGGGTCAGACCAAAGGTCCATCTAGCCCACTAGCCTGTCTGTCAACAGCGGCCAACACTTGGTACCCTGGAAGGGATGGACAGAAGACAATGACCAAGCCATTTGTCTCGTTCCATCCATCTCCAGCCTTCCACAAACAGAGGCCAGGGACACCATTTCTACCCCCTGGCTAATACCACTCTATGGACCCACCCTCCATGAATTTATCTCACTTCTCTTTAAACTCTGTTCTAGTTCTAGCCTTCACAGCCTCCTGCAGCAAGGAGTTCCACAGGTTGACTATTTGCTTTATGAAGAAGAACTTTCTGTTATTAGTTTGAAGCCTGCTACCCATTCATTTCATTTGGTGTCCTCTAGTCCTTCTGTTATGGGAACTAATGAAGAACTTTTCTTTATTCACCCTCTCCACACCACTCATGCTTTTATAGACCTCTATCATATCCTCCCTCAGTCTCCTCTTTTCTAAGCTGAAAAGTCCCAGTCTCTTTAGCCTCTCTTCTTATGGGACCTGTTCCAAACCCCTCATCATTTTAGTTGCCCTCCCCTCTCCCAGCCTCTCTCTTCCCCTCTCCCACCTCCTTTTCCCAGTCTCCCCGAGTTTTGTTCAATAAAGAGAGTTTCTATTTTTGAACACACGTGTCCTTTATTTTGTACATCAGGAAGGGGGGGCTAGGGAGGGGTAAGTGGAAGGAGGTGAGGGAGGAATGGGGTACGAGCCCACAATGGGGAGGACTGGGGTGGCTCTGTGGGCTCCTCGGGGTGGAAGCTCTCCTGCAGCCCCCCAATTGACCCTCCCCCATGGCAGCCTGCGGCAAGTGCAGCCAGGCTGATGGCCGAGTGCTGTGATGTGCCGAGTGTGGGCACTCAGGGCACTCCAAGCCAGGACTGCTTTGCAGTCCCTCATCGAGTTAGACAAGCGAGCGGGGAACCCCTGAGAACTGTCTGTCCGGGGTGGGGGTTGGGTCCCTTTAAGCACAGCCCTCGGCTAGCCTGAGACAGCAGCTCCACGCTCTAAGTCCTAATCTGATGCCCTGCCGGCACTGCTTCCGGCCATCCTTAACCTTGGTTCAGGGTCCACTCAATGTGGACATTCTAGTTCGAATTAGCAAAATGCTAATTCGAACTAGGTTTTAGGTCTAGATGCACTAGTTCGAATTAGCTTAGTTCGAATTAACTAATTCAAATTAAGTTAGTTCGAATTAGTGCTGTAGTGTAGACATATCCTTTGTGTCCCCCCACCTTCCTCCTCAACACTTCCCTGCATTGGTAGGCCTGATCTCAGAGTGCCCCGCCTTTTCACATTTGCATGAAGAGAGGTTAAAGCGACTGGGACTTTTCAGTTTAGAAAAGAGGAGACTGAGGGGGGATATGATAGAGGTATATAAAATCATGAGTGGTGTGGAGAGGGCAGATAAAGAAAAGTTATTTATTTGTTCCCATAATAGAAGAACTAGAGGACACCAAATGAAATTAATGGGTAGCAGGTTTAAAACACTAATAAAAGAAAGTTCTTCTTCACACAGCGTGTAGTCAACCTGTGGAACTCCTTGCCAGAGGAGGCTGTGAAGGATAGGACTATAACAGAGTTTAAAGAGAAGCTAGATAATTTCATGGAGGTTAGGTCCATAAAAGGCTAATGGCCAGGGGATAGAAATGGTGTCCCTGGCCTCTGTTTGTCAGAGGCCGGAGAAGGATGGCAGGAGACAAATCACTTGATCATTGTCTTCAGTCCACCCTCTCTGAGGCACCTGGTGCTGGCCTCTGTTGGCAGACAGAATACTGGGCTAGATGGACCTTTGGTCTGACCCAGTACAGCCATTCTTATGTTCATATGTTCTTATGGCTTGCCATGCCAATAGTGTAGTACTGAATCACGAACTTGGACAAGTTACCAATCTTGGTGCCTGAGCTGCAGTAGAGGGATCATAATACAACTTTTCTGTCTCAGAGGGGTGTTGTGAGGCTTCATTCATTACTGTCTGTGAAGCATTTGGAGAGCATCAAAGGAAAAGCATTTAGGTAAGTACAAGGTATTATTAAATACTGTATTGTTCTAGTGCAGAGAATGGTGCACCAGCTCTGGCTGTTGCCTCTAGGAAGAGCTCAGCCACCTACACCCAGCAGCAGTCACTGAAGGAAATGGGTTGTGCACTGCAGTGTGGTGGAGGGCAGAGGTCATTGCTGCCTATCCTCCTACAGCAGGCGCCACTGTGGAGAGAAATGAAGGAACCCTTGCTCTCCAGCCTTTCCATACTGGTCACTTGTAGGAGTAACAGCAGTCCCAGTTACTTCCAGCAGGAGTCAGCCTAGACAATCACTTAGCTTGGCTGGCAATGGGAATGTCTCAGCTCCTGTACTCTGATAGACCTTACCTAAGGCATCCTATTTATTTTTCCCCACCTCGGCCAGGACACCAGCTTACAAGTCCATAAAGAATCCCCAGGCATTGTTTCCTTGCATTTAGCACCAAACTGTAGCTTTCTGCAGAGCACAGAGGACATCAGTTTTCCCAAGTGTCAAATAACAGCCTGTCCCAGGAAGCAGGGAGACTGGCCAAGGAGTAAATGAATCCTAAAGAAGTGGGTCTCCTTTCCTAGAGAAAGGAATAGGAGTGTTGATGTGTGTGGGGAAATGTAATGAGTCAGGAGAGCAGCAGGGCCCCACTTCGGGGGAAGGAGAGGAAAGAAGGATACACGTTACTGAGGCCCAGAAGCCCTGGGGAGGGGTGTGTGTGTGCTTAGTTCAGGCTGCAAATTGTGGTGTGTATGTGGGAGAGGGTCCATGTTACAAATTTGTACTGGGCCCCAAAAATTATGCTTGGGCCCTGGGGAGCTGTTACCAATGATCAGTACTATAGAAGGATGAGCCATCTATCACAGGATTATGTGCCTTGTCACTGAGGCCAGACCCAGCCTCAGTGACACTAGGCCTAGCAGCTAAGCTTAAGGTCTGCAACTCCAGCTATGTAGAACATGTAGTCGGCTTACCTTTTGCCAAGTATGGCAGCGTCCCCACAGCAGGAGGCCAATGAGAGCAAATGCTCCCATCAGCTTCCCTTACTCCTCACAAAAGCAAGAGTACTGGACGCTGGTGGGGCCACCTTCTGAGTCTGATTTAGCTAGTTTTAACTAGACTTGCTAAATCAAACTCCAAAAGATTGATTGCTGCAGCAGCGATTTTCCTTTCTATGTAGATAAGGCCTAAATCACACCGCTTGGAGTTAGAGATAGAGCAAGACACCATTGTGTGCTAAAATGTTATTGCCTTCTTTTTTATTATTTCTAAGAGGCACTCAGATACTGTGGTTAAAACCAGAATGGATGATGCCAACAAAAGTCATTACCTGTCTCACTCTCCAAACTTTGGGAGGTCCTGATAAAATAAGATCTGTGGCCTGTAGGTTTTGCAAAAAAAAAAAAAAAAAACCCTCTAGTTTTGCAAAAGCTGATCACTTAAATCATTTGTCATTCTGCCATCTCTGCTTCGAGCAGCTAACTTGTGTTTATCCCTCACATTGTCCCTCATTCTTGTACAGTTACATACCCGAGAACAAATAGATATCCATATATTTTATTATGAGTGGCTCATATTTATAACGTTACATTGCTGACTTATTCCAATGTAGCCAGAATACATGTTAAGATCAAACAGGGTAAATATATTTCAAGAGACCTAGGTTGCAAGTGTCTTGCTGCACACCTCACTTATGGAACAAACCCAGCTCACACTACTCAAGCAAATGGTCCCATTGAACAAAGTGCAACTATTATTCCTCAGATGAAATTCAACCCTATGCAGAGTTGAGCACCAGGTCCAAGCACCATTTGAGTCCTTGAAGTCTTATGTGAGCTATAGGTAGTACATAGATCTTATGTTGTACCCTGCTGCACAGGGGTGAAACCCTCCCTTCCTCATACAGATACAGGCAAGCAAGTTTTGGCCATTTAATCTGAGGGTGGTTAGACTGCAACATTACACTGGGGGAAGTTCTTGTGACTATTTTCACTATTATCCCATATTTTAATTGGTCCTAAATATCTGCAGTGTTTACCCCTTTTGGAGTTGATTTTTCCATGCTTGGTCTCTGCATGAGAGTGAATTGACTTAGAAACATTAATTGAACTGGCAACAAATTAGCACACTACAGAGAGACTATGGATTAAGTGGCCACCAAGACTGCACTCTTCTCTGACTCAGCAGGGGACCCCTCCAGGCCCAGCATAGCATTAAAGGCACATTGGCAGCACTGTTTGGCTGCACATTGTTGTAGCCAAAATATGATGTTTGTATGATTTATACACTATTGTATGTGTAATGTAGCTGTAGAACGTTTTAGGATTATAGAGGGTTCAGTTATATATGTTGTACTCTGCCAGCCACTCTTTTTCACTAGCATGAGCACCCTTGCTCACTAGCATCGGGGTATGCACTTATCTATCAATGCCACAAGGCCTTGTGCCATTGGTAGATAAGTGCATACCCTGATGTTAAGGCAGGAAGAGATCATAACTTCTTATGGTCATTTCTTTTATCTTAGGACATGGCTTTAGTCTAATATTTGCTATAAGAGCTTGCCTCTTGTTTATATTGCAAACTAAATTGGGTAAGGTTCTTTTGTAATTTCTTTAGTAACCATACAGTCCTTTCTAAAATGTATTCCTGCCTAAAATTCTCTGTACAATTGTTTGGTGTGAGTGAAGGATGTGTGCATATTTAGGGAGAAACATGAAAGCTATCACTAATGTCCAAATGGCCAGATTAACAACCCTAAAGCATAAATATACACTTCTGAAGACAAGGTAACAGATAAAGCAAAACAAGATGTGGGAAAACCCCCAGTGACAACCATCGAAATACTGATGATAGTGATGGACAGAGCTCGCCAAGCGCGCGGTTCTGTAAGCTGCGCATGCGCAGATCGTGTGGCGCCGGCTGTGCCGGCTTGTAATCTACTCGCCACGGGCGAGTAGATCATATGATTTGTCAAGCCCTGGTGATGGAAACCCCCCACCTCCCAGTGATGATGATGGAATAAAATGCTACTTTAAGGATTAACAATCACAGCATGACATTGCAAAATCCATACACTCAAAATGGGAACTTACAATTATAAAAAATAGGGTATATTATCACAGTTCTTTGGGTTCAGTCCTGCAAAGCCTCAGAGAATCGGATCATGACTGACAGCTCAGCTCCTTACTTGTATTCAATGTAACTGGCCATTAGATTGACTTGAGCCATGACTAACTGGTAAGGCCATCTGTAGGACATCTGTGTGAGTGAGTGAGTGAGTGAGTGAGCGAGAGAGAGAGAGAGAGAGAGAGAGAGACTGTTGTATTTTCAATAAACACAGTGGGTTGCCTTTTCCACTGAAAAAGATCCAGTGTGCTTCTTATAAGCATAACACTGTAGCCATGAAACTCCTCTAACCAGGAAGCTGAGAATTCCCCTACTGTTGTGTAAAGGCCAACATAGTCAACTTTGTGTCACCCTGTCAAAGTGTGGCCACTTAAAGAGCGCCCCCTCATGGACGGGGTCACTTTATAGGCACGCTACCCGTTATCCCCTCTTGTCAGTATCTTGGGCACTCTAGGCAGTCCCTGTTATGATGTCTTTTAGCACCCATTTCTGGGGCTGGTTTAATATCAAGTAAAGTTCACACAGTCCTCAGAGTCCTTAACCACAAAATAGTCCTGTGATGAATGGGTAGGGTACAATACTGCTCTTTTCTGGAAATCCCAGCCATTCAGTTAACTAAATGGCCTTTAGGGGTTAAAACTGTAGGCAGAGAGTCCAAAAATGTTAGGGAAGCAGGAAGTGTTGGCAGAAAGCCAGGAGAGCCAATGAAAACAGAGTGGGGGGTTTTGAACTGGAAACAGTGATCTTTCTGTTCCAGTCTTTGTCATTGTGTGACCAGAGCAGAGCTGGGAGAGGTGAACTGAGCCAGGAAAGCAGGCATGGAGGAGTCAGCAACATTCATGCCTAGGAAAGGACTAATCAGTTGTTCCAAGGCTATGTGAGTAGAACAGGGGATGTTTAGTCAGACGTGATCAGATTATTTTCTTTATTTTCGGGTTAGTTGGACTTCTTTGTGCTGAGCACATACATGTACTACCCCTGTGACGGACGCTGCCCCCCCCCCCACCCCGTGCTTTATTAAGTGGATTTACGGACATAAATATACATAACTCAAAGGTGCTTTGAGCAAATTATTTCATGTAACCTATCAATCTTCATGTCATAATCCACTGGTTCTCTTTATCTTATTTTGGTATATGTATCACTCTTGTGCGTAAAATTAGACATGTGCAGTAAGGAATACTTTATGATTTTTGAAGGTGGAAATGGAAAGCCATCAAGGGTAATTCTACTGTTGGGATGCCTCAATGTCTGGGCAATCATATGCAAATAGCCTTTTGTCCTTAAGTCTTAGCAGTGATTGGTAGGGAGTGGCCAGCACAATAAGGGTATGTCTACACTACCCCGCTAGTTCGAACTAGGAGGGTAATGTAGGCATACCGCACTTGCAAATGAAGCCCGGGATTTGAATTTCCCGGCCTTCATTTGCAGAAACTGGGCGCCGCCATTTTTAAATCCCTGCTCGTTCGAACCCCGTGCAGCGCGGCTACACGCGGCACGAACTAGGTAGTTGGGACTAGGCTTCCTAGTCCGAACTACTGTTACTCCTCATTCCACGAGGAGTAACGGTAGTTCGGACTAGGAAGATTAGTCCGAACTACCTAGTTCGTGCCCCGTGTAGCCGCGCTGCACGGGGTTCGAACGAGCAGGGATTTAAAAATGGCGGCGCCCAGTTTATGCAAATGAAGCCCGGGAAATTCAAATCCCGGGCTTCATTTGCAAGTGCGGTATGCCTACATTACCCTCCTAGTTCGAACTAGCGGGGTAGTGTAGACATACCCTATGGGAATTCTTTAAAAAGAATAGGAAGATAGGAGTCTTTGGCTGGCTGGACACACCCGGGAGGGTGAACCAGAGACCCCAGGGGAAAGGAAATGACCCTGGTTTGGAAGGCAGCTGGAACAGAAACAGTTTTTAGGGTGAGTATGTACTAAGTTTGTACTGAGGATTTTAGTGTTAGAATTTGGATGGTGCAGTGTAGCATCGAAGGTCAGGGAATCTGTGACCTTGGGGAGTTTTTAACAGAAGCCTTTTTTTAGAGGAAGGTATTTTAAAGACTCTTGTGGGACTCCCACTTTATGCACTCAAAGTACCAGAGTGAGGAACAGCCTTGACAAATCCAATCAGTCCTCAACATAAAAATCTAAAATCATAACTGACCAGTTCATACCAAATTCCAGTTCTTCAGCCACATCCAGAGCTCCTCACTGTCAGTCAGTGCTACCTGCAGCCCTTGACTCTTTCTAGCTAGAAAGCTCCGCCTTCTGGCCTTGCTTCCTTCTCCTAATTCCTGAGCTTCTCTCACCCATGACTCCTCTGCATCTTCCTGATGCCTTTTACCCTGATCTAACCCAGGTATGAGTTAGCCTGTAATCAGGACTGGTTTAGCCCCAGGATCTCCAGAGTATTGGTCATGTCATCTTATTATGCACCCTCTACCAGACACACTCCTATGTAAGGGTATGTCTACACTACAGCGCTAATTCGAACTAACCTAGTTCGAATTAGTTAATTCGAACTAAGCTAATTCGAACTAACGCATCTAGAACTAAAAACTAGTTCGAATTAGCATTTTGCTAATTCGAACTAGCATGTCCACACTGATTGGACGCAGGGGGCGCATTTAAGGGCAGCTGAAACTGGTTCCGGCAGGGCATCAGGTCAGTAGTTGCGTTGTGTGGCTGCAGCGACTGGTGGGACTGCATCGTCCTGGAGCGCTGGGAAGAACGACAGTGGACCCAGAACTTCAGGATGAGGAGGGACACCTTCCTGGAGCTCTGCGAGTGGCTCGCCCCTGCCCTGCGCAGAAGGGACACTCGCATGAGGCCCGCCATCCCCCTCCAGAAGCGGGTGGCCACGCCGGACAGCTACCGATCCGTCGGGAACCAGTTCGGCGTGGGGAGATCCACCATCGGAGCGGTGCTCATGCAGGTATGGCACTCATCGGCCACTGTGCCGGAGGGGAGGGGGGCTTCAAGGAGGGGATGGGCCGCCCCAGGGATAAAGGGGGGGTGGGAGGAGACGAAAGCGCCCCGCACTGGAGGGGTCGGGCTGTCCCGGCCGTACTACACACCGCCAGGGGGGTTGCTTCCGGAAGTGGGGCGCGGGGCACTGCCAGGGCACGAATGCTCCCAGCCACCCGGGCGCCCCACTGATTGGCGCTTTGTTGTGTCTCTCCGCAGATGGTCAGGGCCATCAACTGGGTGCTGCTCCGCAGGGTGGTCCGCCTCGCCGACCCGGACGCCGTCATCCGGGGCTTCGGCGCCCTCGGCTTCCCCAACTGCGGGGGGGGCCATCGACGGGACGCACATCCCCATCCGTGCCCCGGAACACCAGGCATCCCGTTACGTCAACCGCAAGGGGTACTTCTCCATCCTTCTGCAGGCCGTGTGTGACCACCGGGGACAGTTCACGGACATTAATGTGGGCTGGTCCGGCAAAGCACACGACGCCGGGTGTACCGCAACTCCTCTGTGTGCCAGCGGCTGCAGGACGGAACCTTCTTCCCCGACCGCCACATCAGGGTCGGGGACGTGGACATGCCCGTGTGCCTGGTGGGGGATGCCGCCTACCCACTGCAGCCCTGGCTCATGAAGCCCTACATGGGGCACCTCAATCCCTCCCGCCAGGCCTTCAATGCCAGGCTGACCAGGGCCCGCATCGTTGTGAAGGGGGCCTTTGGGCGACTGAAAGCCCGCTTTCGATGCCTCCTCACCCGTTTGGACCTGGCCGAGAACAACATCCCTCCCGTGGTGGCAGCATGTTGTGTGCTCCACAATTTATGTGAGAGAAAGGGGGAGGCTTTCCTGTCAGCCTGGATGGCTGAGGCTGACCGCATGGCTGGCCACTACGGTCAGCCCCGCACCGCCGCCGTCCAGGAAGCCCAGCAGGGGGCCGTCCGGATCCGGGAAGCCCTGCGGGAGAGCTTCCTGGTGGAGGAGGAGGACTGACCTCTCCCTGCATGCCCCACTGGGGCCTTCTTCCACCCTACCCCCCTTCCCCTTTCCCCTCCCTCCCTACTGTCAAATAAAGACACCTGTTTTTCAAACAAAAACGTCTTTTTATTTAACATAACTGGGGTGGGGGGAGGGAGGAAAGAGGGTGGGAGAGAGGAGGGGGAAACCTGGGACGAGGGAGCTGGAAGGGGAGGGAAGGGAGGAAGGGAAAGGAAAGCTCAGGGGTGGGGGTCCAGCTGCCTCTCCTGTCTCACAACACTGCGGGTCCGGGGGCGTTGGTGGGGAATGGTTGTGGAGGGGGGGGCAGGAGGGACGGGGGGTGTGGAGGAAGCAGGAGTGGGAGCAGGAGGAGGAGCAGGGGGAGCAGGAGGCGGAGCAAGGGGAGCAGGAGCCGGAGCAGGAGGAATTGGGAAGCGGTCGAGCAGGCTCTGGAGGTGGCCTCGCAGGGCATGGCCCTGCTCCTTCAGTGCCTCCAAGCTCCTCCGGCGCAGCCTCAGGTCCTCCTGGACCCAGTGGTCCTGGATGCGGAGCTGGTGCTCCAGGAACTGGAGGTGCCGCCTCTGGTAGTGCTCTTGGTTCCTGGCTCTCCTGCTGGCCCGGGCGCGGGCGGCTGCTGCAGGCGGGGTGGTGCACCCTGCAGTCCCAGGTGCTGCGGCTGTGGTGAAACAAGACCAGCAGTCAATTACCCCAGGGGCCCAGGTGTGTGAAACCCAGCTCCCCTCTGTAAGGCCAGGGCCCCTGCAGGATCCCCAGTTGCTGCTCCGTGGTGGGCAAAGCCCAGGCGCATGGTCCCTGGGCTCCCTCTCGCCCCAGCCCCCCGTACACATAAGGGGAGCACGATGGTACTCACATGTGGACGCCTCCCCGGCCTCGGACGACACAGGCGAGCGGCTCTGTGGGGTGCCTCGGGGGTCCTGGGTCCTGGGCAGGCTGCCGGCAGGCTCCTGGCTCTCGGAGCCCTCCTCCTCCTCCTCCTCCGTGTCTGGGAGCGGTCCCTCTGCCCCAGGGTCTATCACCTCCCGGGGGGCAGGGACGGCATGAGCCCCCAGGAGGCGGTCCAGAGCCTGGAAGTGGGAGCACGCCTCCGGGTCGGCCCCTGGCAGGCAGGCCCGGGAGTAGGACTGCCTCAAGTCCTTAATTTTACAGCGCACCTGCTCCCGGCTGCGCTGGTGGCCCCTGGCGGCCAGGCTGGCAGCCATGCAGCCATAGACTGCTGCGTTCCTGTGGCTAGTGCGGAGATCGTGGACATTGGAGGCTTCCCCCCAAACCTCGATGAGGTCCACGATCTCCGCACTAGACCACGCGTGCGCCCGCCTCTCGCGGCCCCGAGCAGGGTCCTGGGAGCCGCCAGGCTTGTCCCGGGAAGAGGGGGAGGGGTGGGGGGCATCGGGTCGCTGGCTCATGGGGTGTCAGCTTCTGGGTGTGCTGGCTGGGTGCTGGCAGCCTTGCAACTGGCACAAACTGTGTTGCCAGCCCGTGGCCCTTTAAAGGTTCCGGGGCCGGGAGGGGGGCAGACAAGTTTCCCTGGTGTTGGCCAGAGTGGCCACCAGGGAAAGCTGGGGCAGGCTAGCCTCCCACTAGTTCGAATTAAGGGTCTACACAGCCCTTAATTCGAACTAGTAAGTTCGAACTAGACTTAATCCTCGTGGAATGAGGTTTACCTAGTTCAAACTAAGCGCTCCGTTAGTTCGAATTAAGTTCAAACTAACGGAGCGCTAGTGTAGCGCCTATGAAAGTTAGTTTGAACTAACGTCTGTTAGTTCGAACTAACTTTGTAGTGTAGACATACCCTAAGAGCCAGAGCCAAGAGCCAGGAGCAAGGGGTGTGTATGTGTGACTGAAGTGATGCTGTGCTCTGGTTTTCCCCATTGTTGTAATAGCCCCCTGTAATAGCACATTGCCAGCTGACAGAATTTAGAGCAGCCTATGTTAATTGCATGGGAAAGGCATGACAAATTGGTCCCCAGAAACTCCTGGGATCAAGTGTGCACAGAGATGGTACCCAGCCATCTTGATTCAGTTCCCCACCATCATTGCTATCAGTTGTACCAAGCGTGCCTCTGCTGGACTCCAGGAGTAGGCCTAGGCATGAGCTTTGCATTCTCACCGTGGTGACATAATAGATTCTTTGAGGCCCATGATGAGTTGTTGTAAAAGTTTAAGTTTATATTTTTAGACTCGATTGACAAATTGACTAACATTGGCAGGGAGGGAAAACAACCATATATGGGGATGTGGAAAAGAGCCTTCCAAGATTAATCTTCTCAGGACAAGTGAGCTCATGTTTTGAATGAAGTATGAAATACGGCCCTGACAAAATGATATTTTCAGATTTTTTTCTCAGTTGTATAATCCCCCAGATAGTCAGTCATATTGACTGTCTTAAAAATATTCCTCAATTGCCTTCTTCTGGAGTGTTACATATAAAACTATGGATAAGTGCAGAAAGTTGGAAAGCTGGAAAAGTGTCTTTCAATATGAGGTTGCTCCATCTGTCTCTGGTGAGGTAATCCAAACCAACTTTTCTGAAACATTAAGAAAACTTATTAATAACTTCCTCCTGGTGGTTACAGTCAGTATGCTAGAAATCACAAGATGAGAATAACTCTTGCACAACGGAGAAAGTCTGGTGGTGGCAAGTATGGTTAATGGTGGCAGGGCCGTTTCTACCAATATGCAAAATATGCTGCATAGGACACCGAGGAATTTGGGCACCACACAGCTGTATGCTGCATATGCAGTGCCGGCTCTGGGAGCCAGCTCCATATTGCAATACACCCCAAGGCAGGCTGCACCCAGCTGCTGCTCACCAGTCATTTACTCTTCTGGAAGAAGGGGAAACTGCCGCTTGTGTCTGGCTGGCTGCACGGTTGCCCCCTGCTCCATCTCAGGCTCACAGCTCATGCCACTCCCTGCCTGGCCCCACAAGTCCCACCTGCTCCATACAGCTCTGGACCTGCCTCCACAGCTCCAGTGCCCATGCCCTGCCCATTAGGGAAGACTCCCCTGCCCCGTGGAGCCCTGCCCCCCCAATGGGGGTATATGCAGTGCTCAGGATGAGTATTGCACCAGAATTGGCAAAGACAACCCTGACTGGTTGCGATGGGACTGGAAAAATTCTACTATGACACCCTGGATGAATAAATGGCCTTTTAAAGTTCTTGAGTATTTCCTGTGTATGGAAAATTAGAGACTGAAAAGATGAAGGATGACATAGAGGGATGATTGACCATCTCATAGGAACTTCAAAATTAGCTCTAATTTTGCCAGTGTGACTCTTGCCTTGACTCCTGCACTCCCCCACTCACAGCCCCCTGGTCTAATGGACCCAAGCAAAAGTGAGGCCAGGACATAAGGTGCAGGAGCAGGTTGAAAGTGAGGGTGCAGGGTCTGGCAGAATGTAGGGTGCAGGCTACGGGTGGGAGGCAGGGTGCATGAGTGGGCTGGAGGAGAAGCGAGGGTAAAGTCTGGTTGGGAGGAACTGTGCATGAGTGAGCTGGAGGAGAGTAGTCTGGGTGTCAGGTAGGCTGCAGCAGTGGACTGCGGGGTCTGGGTGGGAGGTAGGGTGCAGGAGCAGGCTAGAGGTAGGCGTGTGGGGTCTGAAAGTGAGGGTGCGGGAGCACAGTTAGGGTGAGGAGTCTGGGCAGGAGGAGGGGTCAGGAGGTGGCTGGGGATGCAGGTCTAGGAGGGAGAGTGTGAGAGCACACTGGGAGTGGGGGTGTGAAGTCTGGAAGGGAGGGAGGTGCTGGAGTGTTGTGTGGGTGCAGAGGATGGATAGGAGGGGCAGGGGATGGGTGCACCAACTTGATGCAGCTCTGGGGGGAGGGGAGTGCATGTGGCTCTGCGTAGCTTTATTAATTGCAGGGAAGTGCCTCCCACTGGCACCTCCCCCTGCTGCTCCTATTGGCCACTATTTGGCCAATGGGAACAATGTGGGGGCAATGCCTGCATGGAGCATTTCCCTGCAGCACGCAGGAGCTGCTTCCTCCCCCATTCCAGGGAGAGCCCACTGGCCTGGATTGGGCCCTTGAGGCTCAGGGTTCCCCCTTGCAGCGGGGAGGTGGTGCTGGTGCTCCAGCCATGGCTCCCCCACATGTGGCTGGAGCACTAGTGTCAGCCTGCACTCCTGTTGGGGGAGGGGACAAGCCCTGAACCTTGGAGGCTGGATCAAGGCAAACTGGATCTGGCCCATATGCCGTAGGTTCTCCACTCCTGGTTTGGAGGGTCTGTGAGCAGCCAGTGTCAGGGACTGCATATCACAGGGGAACTATTCAAAGATATTCAAGGATTGGCACTATATTGGCATGCACCTAGGCTGTGTCTAGACTGGCAAGTTTTTCTGCAAAAGCAAGTGCTTTTGCGGAAAAACTTGCCAGCTGTCTACACTGGCCGCTTGAATTTCCGCAAGAACACTGACGATCTCATGTAAGAAATCAGTGCTTCTTGCGGAAATACTGTGCTGCTCCCGTTCGGGCAAAAGGGCCAGTGTAGACAGCTCAGATTTGTTTTGTGCAAAAAAAGCCCCGATTGCGAAAATGACAATCGGAGCTTTTTTGCGCAAAAGCACGTCTAGATTGGCACAGACGCTTTTCTGCAAAAAGTGCTTTTGCGGAAAAGCATCTGAGGCAATCTAGACGCTCTGTTCTGAAAATGCTTTTAATGGAAAACTTTTCCGTTAAAAGCATTTGCGGAAAATCATGCCAGTCTAGACGTAGCCCTAGTGTTAACCTCTCTGGTGGGAAAAGAACTGACATAAACCCAGAAGAGGATGCTTGAATGGCCAAAGCACTGACAGTGTCAGCAAGCCGACACCCAGATACCCCAAGACTTCGTCTCATAGGATACAGGGGTACATGGTGACTCACAGTCCTGGGTGCCCCAACAACTCTTCCACTACTCTTCCTGCTGCTGCATGTGAAGAATCCTCAAACTGCACCATGATGGTTCTCTGTAAAGTGTCAGAATGAAAATGGAACCTCTTAACTCCCCGGAGCTGCTCCTTGTGTGTATTTAGAGTCGCATCTGCTGATTCTAGTGTCAAATGTAAATGTTTAGTATATTTGACTCGTTAGCCCTGCAGAGCCACTATAGCTAAGAGGGAGTGAACGAAATTCTGCTCCATCTGTGCATCATGAAGAAAACTGGTTGCTAAATTCCAGTTACATATATAATCAGTTAGCCCTGTGCAGCCCCAAAGAAGGCAAATAGATATTACACAGTTGTTGGTGCAGGTATAATCTATAGATAATGAAGTTGCACTTGCACAGAGATAATTTGGCCTCCAAAACCTTTATTACTGGTGATAATATTAGAAAAAACTGCTTGACCCTCAGCTCTCAGGCTGAGTGGGTAGGGTTGTTTAGAAAAGGAAATGGATTTAATTGTAAACGGGGAACATTTGATTTGGAAATTATTGAGAGACAGTAACTCATGATGGTACTTTCCACAAATTGTTTAAATGTCATCATGTTAAGTTATTTTCCTTCATTCTGACCAGAATTGAAATGGGATGTTTACTATTTCCATATCCATAAACCTCTACAGCGTACACAGAAAAACAAATCTTCCTATTACAGAAAACTGCTCATCATTCAAAGATAGCTCTCAAGGGTGTTGCACACAAATGTGCTTGTCCAATTCGTTCCTGCCATTATAACAGTTACGCACACAAATGATGAGTTAGGTATCTAATTGGTCGTTTGACATGGATGTCTGGTAACCAGCTATTTGCTGCTGAGCTTATGAAAATCAAGTATGACCAATGTGTCTTGATTAAGCCAGTAATGATTTTCAATTTTCAGTGCATATTATGAAAGATTATAAATCAGAAGTAAATTGACATATTTGTACCATTTGGTCCTAGTTATTTTTTCCATCATCCGTATGTCCTAAAATCTAATACACCACTCTGAAATGTTTGCTGCAGACACTGGTTTCAAGTCTGAGGGATGCTACACTATTTCATCCAAACTGTGTAACTCCGGTTGGTTTGGTAGCCATCTTTCCGAACTGATGATATGTGAGCCTTCTTCCTTTCATGTGAATGCCACAAATTCCTTTGTGTGTGTGGAAAGCAAGCAAAGCTTGCTCACAATATTAAGTTTCAGAAACATGGGGTTACTGTGTTATTTTTACTCAACTAAATCATCAGGTTGTTTTCAATCACATAATTTTGAGCCAAGCTGAGGCCTTGTCTACATTTACTGGGAGATTAGCACTGCAGGGATCAATCCCCCTGGGTCGATTTAGCAGGTCTAGTAAAGACCCACTAAACCAGCCACTGATTTTGCTCTCCTTGACTCCAGTACTCTGCATGATCGAGACACGTAAGGGGGTTGCCACAGTAATTTGATCTAAGGTGTTTCGACTCTAGCTACACTATTCACGTAGCTGGATTTGCATACCTTACTTCAACATTGCCCCCAAGCATAGTCCTGGACTGAGTTTTCCCCCATGAAACTAATTCACAACCATGGTGGATTTTCTTCTGCGACATGAATTTCCAGTGTTGCTGATGAACTATTACACTGTCAACCACTGATGCAAACTAGGGGAGTGGATATAGAGTAAAAAAATTAAGTTATCTCCATTGAGCTTTTTAAATGACCTTTTCAATGAATGTACTGAAAGCATAAAGTGCCCAACTGGCAGATATAAAATCCTCAATTTAACCACCAAAATGTATAGTATAGGGAGCAACAACAAAGCATCATCCCACACTTCAAATCTTTAAACCTGCTTCACCCCTGATCAGGAGAGAACTTTCCTAAGGATAAGCAAATAGGTCCTTCTTGACTTCTTTCACTTTTTGACTTCTTTTGATGAAACTGTCAATAAGACAGCAAACTGTGATGTGGACAGCTTTCCCTAGGAGAACACAGACTACTAATTAATTGTAAACAGGCCACTGAGCAGCCATGAAATGCTAAATGATTCGCTGTCACTGCTGATTTAGGCTGAGTTTGTACCCATGCAGGTCCTATAGCTCATTACCAAATTCTAGAGCTATCTGGCCCAGAAACGCATCATTCCTTTTGGAATGCCTGACTTTCTCCAAGTGGCTGTCTCCTCAGCCAGCATAAATATGAATGCCAGAGTGGTCACATGCTCAGAAAAATCATAAACTTCACAGTGACAGAAACCAGGAGGGAAGCCAGGTGAATTATTCCAACTGCCCTGTTCTGTACAGTCTAAGGATGTTAAGGGCTAGTCAACTAGTTGACTATCGGATAAGCAAATGCTTATCAGATAGTTGAGTTGACTAGTCACTCCCCTCCACCTTGCTGCCTCTGTCATATAAGGGGGGGGGGGAGATGGGATACTTCAAAGTGGCAGCACTGCACTGAGCCCGGGATCAGCTGTATGGCGCTTCCTCTTTAAAAAGCCACCACGGCATTTCAAAGCGGCAGCACTGTGTGGAGCACGGGGTCAGCTGGGGACTCCCTAGCTGACCCCAGGCTCCATGTGGCATTTCCATGGAACCCAGGATCAGCTGGGGATTCTTGTACATTTCAAAGCTGGCATGCCACATGCAGCCTCGGGCCAGAAAAGAGTCCAGCTGACTCCGGGCTCCACACAGGTGCTTCTGCTTTGAAATGCACAAGATTCCAGGGACTCTTGGCCCCCCACTGCATGTGGGAGTTCCAACTTTGAAATGCACATTTCCCAGGAGGAATGCGGAAGTGCCTATCAACTAGTTGAGTAGTCGATGGAAATTCCTTGACTAGTAAATTAATCGATATTTAACATCCTTAGTACAGTCCCTTGAAGTTCGGGGCATTGGCTACTGTCAGAGACAGGATACTAGGCTGGATGGGCAAATGGTCTGTTGGCTATTCTTATGTTCTTATAATTTCAAAGTGAATGAAAAACTGGAAGGAACAGAATTTAATCTATACTGCATTTTATGTATACATTATTTCCAAATGCAGTATATTAACCCTGTTCTACCATGTGACATCCAAAAATTCTTTAAGGAAAGTACAGTTTTAAGACATTTTTTTGGAGAAATATATATATATATATATAATTTGTTGCACTATCCTATGCAATGGGTAAGCAATACAGGCTCCTGCATCTGGACAAATGTGTGCAGAGGCTTTGATAGTATTAAATACCAGTTGGGTAAGGGTTAACTTAAAAACTGCCAGCACTTTTAAAAATAAAACTGAGTGATATTGCAGACACATCATCAGCTTGGACCAAGTACAGGTATCCAGAGCTCCAGTTAAATAATTGGAATCAGATGCACTCCTCTCCCACCCCAGCCCAATGCATTTTGGTTGCTGTAGCAACTTGCTCCCCTTGCCTCTTTTCTGATATCATGCTTGGACAGCCTTACTTCAAAATGTAGGGACAGTGGCTGGGATAAGGAGGTGAGATGCCTGGAAATACAGACTGTGAACTCGCTCTCTGGGTTTGAGGAGATTTATGTTTGAATTCAAACTCCAAGAAAGCAGTTCCTATGGCAGTGGTCCTCAGTCTTTCCAGACCACTGTGCCCCTTTCAGGAGTCTGATTTGTGTACCCCCAAGTTCTACCTCACTTAATAACTACTTGCTTACAAAAATCAGACATAAAAATACAAAAGTGACATAGCATACTACCGTTTCTCATTTTTACCATGTAATTTATATATTTATATACAGGGCTTGCCAAGCAGCGGCGAGCCCTAATTGCCAGCCACGCAGTTTCGTGCGGTTCTGCGCATGCGCAGATCACTCTGCGCCGGCTCTTCCGGGTTGTAATCTACTCGCCACGGGACAGTAGATTACATTATTTGTCGAGCACTGTTTATATATATGAGTGTGTTTTATCTGTCTGTGAGTCCTTTTGTTCAAGAACTCCTAAATGGGAAGATCTAGGGGCACCACATTTGGTATGCAGCTTCTTCTTACCCTCACTTAAAGAAAGGTCATAGTTTGGTTGTGCCAGGAAAATAGGAAGTGCTGGGAATGAGACTGTTTTCCAAAACATGGAAAGGGGGGGACAGAGGATATGTCTACACTACAGAGTTATGTCGGAAAACACTTTTCCTACAAAACCTGAGTTATGTCCACATTCCAATCGTGTTCTTTCAAAAGTCAATCAAAAGAACAGAGGGGTTTTCCTGATGTTGGTAAATCCTCTTTCTATGAGGAAGAAGCCTTTTTCCGAAAGAGCCCTTTCAGAAAAAGGCGTGTGTGGACAGGGAAGAGGAAGTTCTTTCGAAAGAAAAGGAAAGAGGAAAAGGCAAAGGTGTCCTTGTGGCCATTCTGCCCATAGTAATCACGGCTTAAATGTGAGATAGTATCCATTCATCTTTCAAAAAAGCAGATCACTTTTTCAAGCGCTTTGGCCGTGTGGACACTCTCTTTCGGAAGAAGTTTTTTCGGAAGATCTCTTCCGGAAAAATGTGTTCCGAAAGAAGCCTGCAGTCTAGACATAGCTGGAGAGGAGGGACACGATGCTCACAGAGACCTCTGGGGACAGCGAGTGCAGGGGATAGCTATGCTGCAGAGTGCCCACTGGGGTCAGGTGCATCAGTAAGGGTATGTCTACACTACAAAGTTAATTCGAACTAATGGACGTTAGTTCGAATTAACTTTGATAGGCGCTACACTAGTGCTCCGCTAGTTCGAACGTAATTCGAACTAGCGGAGCGCTTAGTTCGAACTAGGTAAACCTCATTCCACGAGGACTAAACCTAGTTGGAACTTACTAGTTCGAATTAAGGGGTGTGTAGCCCCTTAATTCGAACTAGTGGGAGGCTAGCCCTCCCCAGCTTTCCCTGGTGGCCACTCTGGGCACCACCAGGGAAACTTGTATGCCCCCCTCCCGGCCCCGGAGCCCTTAAAGGGGCACAGGCTGGATACGGTGCCCGTGCCAGGTGCAAGCCTGCCAGCACCCAGCCAGCAGACCTGCACCTGGCACGCCATGAGCCAGCCACCCGATGCCCCCCAGCCCTCCACCTCTTCCCGGGACCAGGCTGGCGGCTCTCGGGAGCCTGGCCAGGACCGCAATAGGTGGGCACCCGCCTGGTCTAGTGCAGACATCATGGACCTCGTCCACGAACTCCGCACTAGGCACAGGAAAATGGCCGTCTAGGGCAAGTGAGCTGCCAGCCTGGCCACCCAGGAGCAGGTTTGCATGAAAATCAAGGTGGTCCATTGAGACCCCCGACCCTGAGCCCTGAGCTTAGAATGACCATACTGGGTCAGACCAAAGGTCCATCTAGTCCAGTAGCCTGTCTGCCGACAGCAGCCAACTCTAGGTACCCTGGAGGGGATGGACCAAAGACAGTGACCAAGCCATTTGTCTTGTGCCATCTATCTCCAGCCTTCCACAAACTTTGGGCAGGGACACCATTTCTACCCCCTGGCTAATACCACTCCATGGACCCAACCTCCATGAATTTATCTAACTTCTCTTTAAACTCTGTTCTAGTTCTAGCCTTCACAGCCTCCTGCAGCAAGGAGTTCTACAGGTTGACTCTTTGCTTTGTGAAGAAGAACTTTCTGTTACTAGTTTGAAGCCTGCTACCCATTCCTTTCTTTTGGTGTCCTCTAGTCCTTCTATTATGGGAACTAATGGAGAACTTTTCTTTATGTACCCTCTCCACACCACTCTTGCTTTTATAGACCTCTATCATATCCCCCCTCCGTCTCCTCTTCTCTAAGCTGAAAAGTCCCAGTCTCTTTAGCCTCTCTTCATATGGGACCTGTTCCAAACCCCTGATCATTTTAGTTGCCCTCCCCTCTCCCAGCCTCTCTCTTCCCCTCTCCCACCTCCTTTTCCCAGTCTCCCCCAGTTTTGTTCAATAAAGAGAGTTTCTGTTTTTTAACACACGTTTTCTTTATTTTGTACATCAGGAAGGGGGGCTAGGGAAGGGTAAGTGGAAGGAGGTGAGGGAGGAATGGGGTACGCGCCCCCGATGGGGAGGACTGGGCTGGCTCTGCGGGCTTCTCGGGGTGGAAGTTCTCCTGCACTCCCCCGATTGCCCCTTCTCCCCGGACGGCAGCCTGTGGCAAGTGCAGCCGGGGTGATGGCCGAGTGCTGTGATGTGCCGAGTGTGGGCACTCAGGGCACTCCAAGCCAGGACTGCTTTGCAAGCGGGGAACCCTGAGAACTGTCTGTCCGGGGTGGGGGTCGGGTCCCTTTAAGCACAGCCCCCGGCTAGCCTGAGGCAGCAGCTCCACGCTCTAAGTCCTCATCTGATGCCCTGCCGGCACTGCTTCCGGCCATCCTTAACCTCTGTTCAGGGTCCACTCTGTGTGGACATGCTAGTTTCAATGAGCAAAACGCTAATTCGAACTAGTTTTTAAGTCTAGCTGCGCTAATTCGAATTAGCTTAGTTCGAATGAACTAATTCGAACTAAGTTAGTTCGAATTAGCACTGTAGTGTAGACATACCCTAAGACAATGGCGAGCTGCAGACAGGGCTCTGCATGTCGCTGGCCAATGGAGTGAGAAAGTAGCCCCCCTGTCCAAGATAGCCCCCTCACCCACACTCCCCTCCCAAGGAAAGCCTGGGAACCAGGCCCAAATCCTTCTGGAGGACAGGCCTCTCTCCTTCCCTGAAGAGATGCTAGAGCCAGGAACCATGACCCAGCCCCGGATAGGCTTCAGTAGGGCCATGGAGCCCAGGGCTGGCCCCGGACTTTCACGCACATGCCTCACAGAGAGCCTGCAGACCATGGGGACCCTGCTGGAGGCTGGACTCCTTCCCCATGTACAGCCTCCAGGCTGCAGGGTGTAGGGAGAGCGGCTTCCAGAGCCGACCCCCAGAGCTCACCCCGTCAGACTCGCTGACGGGCAGGGCCAGCTGCTACAACCTTGCCCTTTCACCCCACATCCACAGACAGGCTGCAGGTAATGGGAGGGCTGCTGCAGGCTGAGGGATCCCCCCTCCCCAGAGCTTTGTCCCTCCATGGACCATCTGCAGGCTGGGAGCTCACCCCCACAACCTGCACAAGCTGGAAGCTGCTGGGGTAACTGCAAGCTTGGGCCAACCCCATGAGCCTACCCCACCTGGAGACAGGCTGCAGGGGGGGCACTGGAGGCCAGGGCCAGCCTACGGAGCCTTGTTGCCCCTGGCCCAGCCGCAGGGCATGGGAGACACCTGTATGCCCGCAACAGCATAGGACCCCTATCCACTCTGGACAGGCTCAGTGCAGGGGTGGCACCTAGAGGCCAGGATCATCCCCCACAGTGCAACCCCCACCCCTGGGAGTGCTGCATGGGGAGCGCAGGGCCCAACTGGCCTCTTGTGCCGCTTGCTCCCGCATGGCAGCCCGGCTGAGCGGTGCAGAAGTCAGCCGAGCGCCACGGCAGGAGGTAACAGCTCCGCCCAGAGGGAACAGCTGGGGGCGGGGCCTGGACAAGTGAGCATCTCTGATGTCAGGAAAGGGCGCCGGATTCAAAAGGAGGAAAGCGGAGCAGACATAGAGGACACAGAGGAGACAGAGAGGAGAACGGAGGATGTGGAGGACAGCGAGAGAGAGAGTGAGAGAGACGCAGCAGGAGGAGGAGAAGAGAATCACAGAGTGAGAGGCGGGAGGGGAGAAGAGAAAGAGAGAGACGGAGAGAGAGGCAGGAGGCAGACGAGAGCTGAGAGAGAGAGAGAGGGTGAGGCAGTAGGAAGAGAAGAGAGAGAGGCTGTTTGCGCTGCTTGCTCTTGCGTGGCAGCCTGGCTGAGCGGTGCCGAAGTCAGCCAAGCGCCACGGCGGGAGGTGAAGGGGGGCGGGGCAGTGATGTACACTGGGCAGGGCCTGGACGAGCATGCATCCCCGATTGGGACAGAGGAGAGCGGAGAGAGAGTGAGAGGCGGGGGGGGAGAAGAGAAAGAGAGAGACGGGGAGAGAGGCAGAAGGCGGAGGAGAGCTGAGAGAGAGGCGGAAGCAGTAGGAGGAGGAGAGAGAGAGAGAAAGAGACACAGAGCGAGATACCAGAGACTCAGGAGAGAAGACCGACGTGGAGGAGAGACCTGAAAATCCCATCTTATGACGGGCTAATCGGCTAGTATAATATAAAAGGCAGTGTACACCAGCCATTCGTGTGCCCTGGGCCCCACGAGTGCGCTGCCGACCCTGGGAGTGCAACGCATGTGCGGCTCTGCCTCTGGTCGCCCAGTGCATGTGCTGCCCCGCCCCAGGTATGCGGCCCATGCGTGGCCCCGCCCCCGGGCGTGCTGTGCGTGCAAGGCCCCACCCCTGGATGCTTGGCACGTGTGGCGCCGCCCCGGGCACGCGGAGCATGCGCGGTACTGCCCTTGCCTGGCCCGGCAGCCCTGCGCGGTGCCCCCTACAATGGGGCACCCCAGGCAGTCGCCTGGTTGGCCCGTACCTTGGGCTTGCTCTGGTGGCTAGAATAGGAGGACAGTAGAAATCCAAACTCCTGGGCTCTTTCCCAAGATATAGCCCTCATCTACTTTTTGGAGAAGTCACTTAAACTTCCTGGGCTTCAGATTACTCATCAATAAAATGGAAGAAATTATCCTTATGCCACAGGACAGATTGCTAGACTTAATACATGTTTGTAAAGTATTATGCAATCCTCAGAAGGAAGGGTCTATAGATGGGAAGAGAACTGTTATTTTTATGAATGAAAAGACATCAAGAAGAGATTTGCTCTCAGTATTTCCATTTTAAGTGAGTTGAAATCTGGCAAAAATCATGCAGATTTTAAACTAAAATACAGCAAGGGCACGCATTCTGACTTGACAGAACCTGAGAACCAAAAGATTGTGCTTCTCCTCTAACTCCCCAAGTATATCACTACTGCTATTGATAGTGTACTAAAAACCTAGGCAAGACATCATGCTCAGATAACATGTGTGATGAATTACAGACCCGCCTCCTCCTTCATTCATTTCAATGTTATTGTCATTTTAAAATGATGTTTTGATTAGAATCTTCTTTGACTACAACAAATAGGTATACTCACCTGTTATAATGGAAGTTCAAAAATACTGCAAGTTTGCTTAGCTATGTCTAGAAATCACATATAAATCAGAATGGTGTGCAGTCAATCCAGATAATCATCATTTTTCACATGTCTAATCTCATTTTTTCCATAGGCCCAATCCTGTAAACCCTTTGCATAACTCTACCATGCTTTAATGGGAACCCCATACATAAAAGGCGTACAGGATCAGACCATTCATGTCTTTATTTCTTTAAATATAAACCTGAAAGCCAAAGAATACATTCAGTCTTTTTTCACCCGCCCCACCAGGATTGCGTACAATACTTTCATGACTACATAGTACCCAGTCACACCATTACAGCACCAGAGTTGTATTTGGGCTACCATATCTAACTGCAATGTCATCCAATGCCAACATTTAGCTCCTTAGTATGAACTGAAGATGAAGGAAGCAAAATAATACAATCAGTAATAGGTTCATTGATCCAACCAGGTGGGTGTGACATGAATGAAGAGGCAAAGTCTAAGCAAACTGCACTGGCTGCGATGTAGACAGGAAGGGTAAAGAAGCCAAGCTAAGGTTGTTTGAGGATGCAGAAATATTGTGATGCTTTCCTTGTAATACAAAAGCCCTTTTCCTAACTTGCCCTTTTCCTGTTACCTGAACCCTTCTCTTCTTTTTTGGAAGAGAAGGGTAGTGAGCTACTAATGACCAATCAGCAGGGAGAGGTGGAGTTTATAACACTACATGCGTGGCCGACACAAACCTAACATAAACTTTCATATATAAGTGAACAAATACTGTTCCTAAAGGCACAAATGCTTAAATTAAATACACACACACACTATAAATTAATAGATTTTATCAGCCTGAGTTGGGATGTGGTGCCCTATACCTAAGTGTGGCAAAACCCCTAATAAATTATGTGTGTCATCCCAAATTAATGCCACTTGAACCTTCATTCCACACCGCACTATTAGACACATGAATTCTGAATATACCATGTATTACACACCCATACCCACAAGAGGAATGTTAGAGTGCTTAATTTTTTTTATTGGGACTATTTGTTGTATTTCTGTGTTCCTATAAAGCCAGATTCCTTAGTTACCATGAGTCCAACCTTATAGGGCTCAGAGACAGCTCACTAAATACATTATAAAATGCCTTTTTTATACAGAAACAATGCAGCTTTAAAGTCTGATATCTTGTGGCTCTGCAGGACTAGAAATGAGTGCTGTGCTGTCCCATTAATAAACAGAAATCTCCCTTTCCCAGAGATGAATAGCTCCTATTTCAAGCCCTATTGGACTGCAACATGTTTATGTTCAGAAAAGCTGTAACTGGCTCAGACCTTAATCTCACTTGTGGTAGGCCTCAGGCTGAAGTACTTTGGCTGGAGGAAGAACACTCTTGTGATACATGGATTTTTTTTTTTAAAAGGAGGTTGTTGGTAACAGTTGAGGGGTTGGATGTCAGAATGAATCTTGGGGAGATAGATTAGAGGGCCGAGGGCACGTAATGCAGCCCTAGCTGAATGATAACTAAATTTATCATGTCTGTGCAGTTTATCAGAGGGGCGGCACTTTCACGTTTATGGTATATATTATACCATTCGTGTACAAACACTTGTTCATATACACACACTTGCAAACTCATGCATGACACATACATATACAGTTACAACCTCACTTCTGTATATAGACATAACATAACACAAAGATATGCTCACAAATTCATGTATACACACAAAGTTTTAATGCCCACATAAATAGTCACACAATCTCATTTACAATGAGAAACTGATGCAGCAATATCAGAAAAAAATGACCATTACAATATGTTCAGGATCCTGCTTAGCTTCCGCATTTGGAGTCAGCTGCCAATTTAAACAGAAGCTAGGGAAATAAATTGAATTTCATGACCTCTTGGTGGAGCCGTTTTCCATGTGTCTTACTTATTTCTTTATTTGAGGATCTCACCTCATTGTGGGCTTATAGATTCAGGAGTGGCAGCAAGTTTACAAGTTCTGAAGGGCTTTTACAAAAAAATGGAGCCTGTGACTCCTCACTATCTGCTCAGCTGTTCCAAAAGAACTGACTTTGCCTAATACCATAAATACATTCCATCTCGCAGGGTTCTGGTGATCTGAAAGGTGATTTGTGGCTTCCAATATAATCTGAATGCTCCAATGGAGTTGGAAGTTGTGTATACATGGCTGTATACCTATCAGTATTATTCCCCTGAAGTATTTCAATAAATGGTGTGCAGGTACTCCTTGTGGTGCTAGAAGTATGTGACAGTGCAGACTGTATTCAATGTCTACAAGTTTTGGGTCACCCCATCAGTGACTAACAAAAATGCCCCCGGAACCTAAACCCTGTCTGTGGATGTGCATAAACTCTGGGATGTTTGAGATTCAGAGCTGCATCCTGCATTTGCTCCTTCCAGATGAGGTATTAAGAGTACCCCTGAGTGCAGGGAAGAGTCCTCTTCCAAGAGCAACTGCTGATCTCAGATCAACATCCTGTACTCCACCTGGGGGGAAATGTCCACTGTACTGTATTCTGCTCCCCTGGCTCGGGAACTGACAGTGGAAGCCTTATTACCATGAGTTGCCCAAAGCTGAGCAAGAAGGGTTACAAATTCAGTCCATCCTCTACAAGGAAAGCGCCCCTGAAATACCCAACGGGAAATACCCAACGATGAACGGAAGCAAGAAGACCCACCGCACTAATATGGACGCTGCTTAGGCACAAATGCACTTTCCTTAGAGAGGAGAGCGGCTATGCATAGCCCCCCCTTTACTCCTAGGTACTCTCGACCCCTTTGTGCGCGCTCCAGCGACAAGCGCGTCCAATTCCACCACGATCCGCCTGCAAAGTTACCACCGACCCCACCACAAGAGCGGGGCCAGACAACGGCCTCGGGATACGCAGGCGGAGAAGGCGCCTGCAAACCCTCCTGATGGAGTCTCGGTCCGAGTGACTTCGTCGCTTGGCTCCCAGCGCCCTGCCCGTTCCCTCCCAGGGCGTTTCCCCGCCCGCGGGGCACAGGGAACCTGGCACCAGAAGCGCGCAGGGAAGCCCCCCCCAGCCAGTCCCTGTGCCCGGGCCAGCGCGGCGCGGAGCTCTCCGCCGGCGCGGCCAGACAGCAGGGGCGCCTCGAACAAAGCCAACAGAAGGGTCCTTGTTAGCGGGCTGCTCCCGGGCGGGGGCGAGGGGCGGGCGGGGGCGGGGGCTCTCCCTGCCCGTCTCCTCCTCCTGCCCGGGGCCCGCCGCCGGGCCCCCGCTGGGGACTTCAGCTCACTTGCGAACTCTCGTCGCGGCCGCCGCTGCCTCCGGCCCGCAGCGACTTTCCGGCGGCTCGCGCCAGTGCCGGGGGAAGGCGAGCTCGCTCCGCCGCGCGGGGCTGCCCTGGACCCGACGCGAGCCTCCCGCGCCTGGCCCCCTGCCGCCCAGCGAGCGCGGATGGTGCCCGGGCTGCAGCCCATCCCGCCGGGCCGTCCCCGGGAGCAGCGCGCCGGCCCCGGGCTGGGTAAGGAGCGTTCGCGTGCTCGGCCGCCGCCGCTTTTGTTCCTCGATGGGGCGCGGATGCCCGCGCGGGCTCAGACCAGCACGACAGTGCGGGGGGAGGCGCCGTCCAGCTGCGCCCCGGGGACTGGGGGGAGGGGGGAAGAGAGCTGGAAACGTGTTCCGAGGAGCGTCCCCCCCGCCCGAAAAGCGAGTACGGGAGGGGGGGGGGGAGAGCCGGGCTGGGGGCAGCCGCGGAGCGCGGCCCCTGCTCTGTCTGTCTGTCTGTCCCACAGCTCCCGCGTGCGCCCAGCGCTCCCCGGGACCAGACAGGACGGGCAGGAGGAAAGGAGGGAGCAGAGCCAAGAGCACGCGAGGGCGGGGGGGGTCCCCGGGAGCGAGAAGCCGGGTTGAGCTTTGCAGAGGCCACGCTACAGGCGGGAGTCAGCGGCATGAAACAGAAAGCGGAGACCCAAAGCAAGGCTGCTTTGGAGGCTCAGGCTGCAAAGCCGGGAGCAGTGGTTGCAGCCCTGGCCGGGCAGGAGGCTTTGCACTGCTTGGCCCTCCAGCTGTGGGATGCGATTCGGGAAAACTTGTGCGTGTGCAACGCGGCCTGTTCAGCTGGAAGTTCCAGAATGTAATTGCCAGCAGATTTAAAATGAAGCAGCATTGCTGGGAGTGAAAGGCAGCTCAGAGGACCAAGCTAAACTGCTTGCCTTGAATATGCTGGGCAGGGCTAATTTACCGCAGGCGAGGATCTGGCATGTTACCTATCTTTATCTCATTACAGTGAAAATACATTCACTGGAATTAAAAAGAAGACTGACTCACCTGTCCAGGTAGATGGAAACAAAGGGACGGGTCTAGGTATGGTTTCTTTTTCCATGATATGAAGAATAGGGAATTGCAGCTATATCGGAAACTTGGTGGTCAGTCTGTCAACACTAGTACAGTATCCTGTTTCTGCAATGGTCACTTGCTTTAGAGGCAGGTGTAAAACCTCCTTAATGCACCAAATTTTGCTAGACAGGGAGAGGAGGAGATATTTTTTTTCCTGCTCCCAGCTGATGATCAGTATCTACCCTGAAACAGGAAGGTTGGTGATCTTTGTAAACTGTCTTCTAGCTAGGGTAGCTTCAGATGTTATTCCTGTCTCATATCAATAGCTACAACTTTGTATGCTTCCCCCCTTGGCTCTTCCGTTTCTTTACACACACACACACACACACACACAACCCCCCCCCCCCAATTCAGTCTTTAGTTGCAGCCTCTTTGCTGGCCCTGCCATTCATCTGAAGAAGTGGACTGTGTCCATGAAAGCTCATGATACCATCTACATATTTTGTTAGTCTTTAAGATGTTGCTAGACTATTCATTGTTTTTTAAGTTTTTCCAGTTACGGACTTAAGTCGGCTACCCCTCTGAAGTTGCCTACTATAGACAGCTTTGATAATCCACCTCAGGCAAACCTGGCATGCAGCATCCTCTGATAATTCCTGGGCCTCTCATAAGCAGAGAGAATGACAGATACCAATGTGGGACTTCATTTCACTACTGGTGTTAGCCAAATCTGAATGCTGTTCTTCAGGAGAGAAGATCTTATTAGTAGAGTATCTTCCCACACCATCTAGGTCTTTTGGTTACTTTTTTAAAAATTAAAGACAGACAGTCCAGCTTTTAACAGTGAGCTTCTGTCCAAAATGAGCAATGTTTCTGGCTCTAGAAAAGGGGACTTACTCATAAGTATCTTGGAATTGCATCATCTTTCTTGTCAACCCTGTTTGCTTGCTCAGAGGTGTGGAAAATTCTCTTCACTTGCTTCTCTTTCTCCCTGAGGAAGTGGTGGTGCAGACTGGGTCCATGTCTGAAAGTTCCACCCAGAGAGTTCCGATGCAGAGTTGGCATTGGCATGTCCACCACAAATTTTGCTAGTTCCTCTCTTTTGGACTTCAGCCACCGTGATCGGAAGCCCTGACTCCTGTTGACTTAGCTGATTGCTGTAGCCGAACTCCCAGATGGAGAAACAGACACATGGGTGTATTCTGTTGAGCACGTGAGGCTGTCTGTGGATAATTCCTGTTAATATTCAGAGGACTTATCCGCATAAATCCCTCATTCATCAGTGGGAGAATAGATCCCTATATGTATAAACCACAGGATTTCATCTTGACTTACCTCCTTTCCCCAAGGGATCCAAGTCCTTTTTTGCTTTACTTGTTCTTTTCCACTACTAATTGGGGTGATTTACGGGTCCAGAGCATGGTGATGAAGAGAGAATGATGTTAGTCAATAACACACACCTCTGACTTGTTGCTTTGATGGGGGACTGTTTCCTGGAAATGAGCTATGTGTACACGGATGCATTCTGGGATATTACTCTCAATGTCCCAGGAGCACAACAGATTTATTTATTAGCTGGAATTCTCTGTTTCTTAACACTACTTGTTTCCTGTCCCATCTGCAGGAGCTTGGATAGTGTGATTAGGCTAACATCCCGCTTTGTTTACATCATAAAACTGGAGCAAATGCAAGTCTCATGCTAGCCTATTGAACAGGCACAGTGCTGGGCAACTTCTCTTTTCTCTCAGTACAGGAATGGTGGGTCAGGGGGATTATGAGAAGCAGAAAGGGACATTCCATTCCCATAGAAGCTGGGTGACTGTCTAGAAGGGGCATGTTCCCAGAGTGTGAGAGGAGGAGCCTGAGCTTTGGGAGGTTTTGAAAGTACTACATACAACACATAGACTTGAGAAAGAACTTGCTGAGACAAAGACTTGCACTCCTGGTTTCAAATATGTGCTAAGGACAGAGTGGAAAAGAGCTTGCACACAGCAGTCAACATTATACCTTGCTATAGAGCAGCTGTTCTCAAACTTTTTGGGCTCCGGAGCACTTTACATGTGGTCCACTGATTGTATGTGTTGTACCTATCGATGTTTCCAGTTTGTCAACCTTGCGGAGCCCCTGAAGATGTCTCGCAGAGCCCGGGGGCTCCACAGAGCACATTTTGAGAAACACTGCTGTAGAGAAACAGCAGCAGCCAGGCACAGTTCATTCCCTCTTTACCTGCATTTTACCTACTCTGGGGTGTAAGCCAGTAGGTCTTGGGTCTACTCTTGGCTCAGAAGTGCCTCCATTTTCCCTTCTCTGCCAAGCAGTGCCGGCTCGAGCCATTCATGCGCCCAGTCAGCGGGAGCGGGATGCATGCGCGGCTCCGCCCCCGGGCGCATGGCACATGCGTGGGCATGCAGTGCCTGATGGCAGCTCTACAGGGCGCCGCGCACCCGGGGCTGAGGGCTGTATGGCGCTTGATGGCAGCTTTAAGGGGCACCATGCGGCTCCCGGCCCTGGGCGCACAGCGCCCCTTACACTGCCATCAGGCGCCTCCCCGTAGGTTGGCGCCCCAGGCAGCTGCCCGGCTAGCCTCCCCCTCCCCCTTAATTCAGCCCTGCTGCCAAGTGAATCACTTCGGGATTCAAGTAGGCAGCAGTTGAGGGTTGGGGAGAGGGGAGGAAGAGATGGCTCCAGGAATTTATTTTGCTAGGTTATAAGGATGTTAATGGGTAACCCATTAAACAGTTACTGGGTAAGCATTAATGGGTGATGCTTACGAGGTAACAGTTAACCTTTACCCTGGGAGTAGCCCCCTTCCTCCACCAGGGGCCCAGCAGCGGGCGGAGGATTGCTCCAGCCTATTCAGCCCCCACCTCTTTGCCCCATGTAGCCGCCCCTGTTGGGGGAAGGTGGGTCCGGAGTTGTGGCAGCAGGCTCCATGGAGGACCAGGAGCCACAGGCAGGAGCAGCCACACTGGAGCAGCACTTGCCAGTGGTGGAGGCCGCTCTAGCCCAACCTCAGCAGGCGAGGGGGCAGCTTCAGCCCGCTGGATCATTTCTCCCCTGCCCACCCTCCCTTTTAAACAGTTAAATGGGATTTTACATCCCTATTAAGTAGTCTATAGAATAACTAGTAGACTATATACTGTTCTTCTCCTTTTCCAAACCATTTCCTGTGTCATACTCTTTTAGAGAACTCACATACCTGGATAACTCTTCAGGGACATATAGGCCAATAGGTGATCAGGAAAAGTCTTCTCCTGTTACCTTTGCTGCCTAATATGGAGAAGAATAGAAGATAAAACTTTCATCAAGACTCTCTCTTGAACAACTCATCATGACATTTGCAGTCTGTCCCTACTGATTCATCTGGCCCACAAAGACCTCACGGTTGTTGGAAGTTACCTTCTCTGTTACTTCTGTGGTTTCATTTCTCTTGTTTAAATGCTGATTGAGGGCAGAACCCTTCGCTGGAATGTGGCCAGATCACTGAAGGAGTGAGGTAGGGTCAAACCTTTCATATTTGTAAAACAAGGGGAAACTGAAGCCACTAACCCTACATCTGCACTTGAAAGGGAATCCTCTGAACTGTCATTCATGTTAAAATTCGACACTTGCCAACAAGGACTTAACAAACATTTGAACTATCTCACCCATTACCAAGACAGTTTCCCCAATTATCACCTGTAATACCATTAACTCACAAACATCCCACTCTCCCCACCTCTAATATCATCAATTCACAGACACTTTCCTTCCTTCCTTCCCCCCCCCCCCCCCGCATCCCCCTCCTGTTCTGCAATGTGATTTGTCCTTTTCATATTTGTTCATTTTTTTAATTGTATCCTTTGGTATATATGGTTGTGACTACTTTCTTCCACTATTTGATCTGAGGAAGTGGGTCTGGCCCACGAAAGCTCATCGCCTATTAAACCATCTTGTTAGTCTTTAAAGTGCTACATTGTCCTGCATTTTGCTTCAACTACCCCAGACTAACACGGCTACATTTCTATCACTATTCTCCCTCATCAGTGTTTCTTCTTTTAAAATGTTTTTTTAGCCATTCTTATGCCAATCCTTCTGACTAGAAGGTTTCTGAGGGTATTACTACATCACCTGGACTTGTAATGTTACATGAAATTCCATGCCTAATGCATATAATCAGCTGGAATAGCACAATGTGCTTTACTGTTTCATTTATTCAGGAGTGGGTCTGAGCCATTGCAGGCTCTTCCACACTTGCATTTCCTTGTCAGAGCTTCCTGAATGTGAGGCATCATTTGGTCACTTCCTTTTTGGCTCCCCTTCACACCAGCTTATAACATAGCAACACAGTGTGTGTCTGTACCAGAGGATTTTTAACCCCGGTTGGTTGATAAAAATCAGTTTAAGTTAGCTAGACACATTTGTACATGCTACTGTGGACACTTCACAATCTTTGTTCCAGGACACAAAAAGTCCCGGCTGACATGCACCAATGCATTTTACTTGAGTTCGTTACTTGGTAATGGTAATGAAGAGAAAACCAGAGCATAATCTGGTAAGGACTGCCTCTTGTGCATGACAGCAATAGGAACGTATTTAGAGAGCCAAGAGTGGGATATACGATTGGAGAGCTGCTATCCAAATGCTACCTGGAACAAGCCCACTGCCCAGTGTTGATGTCTTTCTCTAAAAATCCATCTACATGTAACCAGGGTTGAGTCAAGGGAGTATTTTTAGAGGCAGCAAAAATATCCAGTGAGGCACTTTTCACTTATAGTCAGATCCAGAAAATAATAATAGGGTTCTGCTTAATTTCAACAGATTTTCCTGGCAAAGAGCCGGGGCGGGGGGGGGGGGGGAGGGGGGGGGAGGGGAAAGGGGGCAACCAGAAAATGAAAGGGGGGGATAGGTAACAAGCCAAACAAAATTGCTAGAGAAAGGCAGAACTGCTAGAGGAAGAAAGGAGAAACATTTCCCTGCCTCAGGGGTGCTTTATGGGTATGTCAACACAGCATTTTGGAGCAAGCCTCCCAGCCTGACTTTACACAGTCAGTTGGCCTCCCATTAGTGGTCTAAAAATAGCTATATAGACAGCACTTTAACTTGCAGCTTGGGCTGGAGGCAGAGCTTGGAAACCCACTCCCTTCCTTGCTCTTTGGAGCCCGAACTCCAGCTCCCACTGCAACTTCACAGTGCTGTCTCCATAGCTTTTTTTATAGAGTTCTAGTGAGCCCTGCTAGCTCAGGTCTGTTTTCACTGGGGAAAGGGCCCTTCCTGACATTGCACCTCACGTTGTCAGACTGGTGTGGAGGAAAGAGACTACATTGTGATCCATCTGAACAACACAGTCATGTCAGCACTACCATAATTAATCCTATTAAATATCCCCCAGGTCTAAGTCATTGCCAAGTAAAGTCTTTGGCATTTCATGAGTATAAAAGGCACAACAGAAAATAGGGATGTTAAAATGCGTCTATTTGTGTAAATGTGTAACCGCTAAATTTTTTAGTGGTTACGTGTGTACATGCATTTGGGGGAAAGCCGGAGCCAGCATCCGTTCCTGTTCCCCCCATCCCCTCCCAATGAGGGGGGCAGACAGCTTTGCAGAGGGGAGAGGGAGGTGCTCATGAGAAGCCAGCTTTTAAGTCAGCTCCTGCCTGCCCATCACACACCTCTCCCCCATGATGCTGCTTCTGTGGGAGGCAGCGGCAGCGGAATGGGGGGGTCAGTTGGCTCCAGGGAAGCCAACTCTGCTTCTACTTGGGTATATGTTAACATCCCTAAGAAAATGTCTACACAGCAAACCGCTATTTCGAAATTAAATTGAAATAGCGGAGGACTTATTTCGAAATTGGTAAACCTCATTCCATAAGGAATAGCGCTAATTTCGAAATTGCTATTTCGAAATAAGCGCTGAGTAGACACTTACTTTGAAATATGGGGCCTCCAGCCCTTCCCAGGGTTCCCTGGTGGCCATTCTGGGCACAACCAAGAAAACTCCTCTCCCTCCCCCCCCTTGCCGGAGCCCTAAAAGGGGCAGTCGCTGCACCTGACCCAGTGGCCTCAGCATGAGCCAGGCAGTGAATACCAGCCAGCCCTCCACCACTCCCTAGGACCAGTCCGCCAGCTGCCAGGAGCCTGCCAGGAGCCAGAAACGGTGGGCGCCTGCCTGGTCCAGTTCAGAGATTAGGGTCCTAATTCAGGTTTGGGGGATGCCCTCAACGTCCATGATCTCCGCACTAAATGGAGGAACGCAACCGTCTACAGGTGGATGGCTGCCAGCCTGGCCACCGAAGGCCACATGCGAACCCAGGAGCAGGTTTACATGAAAATAAAGGAGCTGAGGCAGGAGTATGCCAGGGCCACAGGGGGAAGCTCCCAACCAGGGGCAGACCCAGACTCCTGCCCCTATTTTGATGCCATGTACCACATCCTGGGGGGCAAGATGGTCCATGCCCCCCAGGTGGTCATCGACCCTGGGGCAGAGATTGCTGCCTCTTGCTGTTCCACCCCCTGCTGCAAACCCAGGTACCGTTCCTCCTCCCACTCCTCCTCCCCCTCCCGCTTCTTCCTCCCCACCCTCCCCACACCCCCAGGGGTGCCGATGCCCCCACACCTGTGGTGCTGAGAGACAGTTGGGCCGGCGAGACCCCCAAACCTGAGCTTCTCCTCCCCTTGCCTCCCCCTGCCAGCTCCCTCCTCCCAGTTTTCCCTCTCCCAACCTCCCTCCTCCACTCTCCCACCTTCTTTCCCCAGTCTCACCTCAGTTTCATCCCCCCCCCCCCCCGACCCAGTTTTGTTCAATAAAGAGGCTTTGTTGTAATGAACACGTGTCTTTTATTGTACAGCAAGAAGAGGGGTTAGGGAAGGGTACATGGAAGGACGTGAGGGAGGAATGAGGCACAAGCCCCCAGTGGGGCATACTAGGGAGACTGTTACTGCCTGAAGAACGTGCTACCAGGCTCGCAGCAACACGTACAGGGGAAGCACCAGCGTGCCCAGGGGTGGCTCTGGCTCTATGCTGCAGAGTACTGTGGGGTCTAGAATGAGGGTAACCAGAGCAGGCAAAGAAAAAAAATGCTTTGCTGTCCCTCAGCAAAGTAGGCAAGCAAACAGGGAAACCTTAGAACCGGCTGGGGGGGGGGGGGGGGAGGATCATCCCTTTAATCACAGGTCTAAGATAGCCTCAGGCAGCAGTCACACAAGGTAACTCCTGACCTGATGCCCTGCCAGAACTGGTTCCGGCCTGCCTTAAATGTGATTCAGCGTTCCAATCAGTGTGGACACGCTATTTCGAAATAGCAAAACGCTACTTCAAAATGCATTTTGTGTCTAGACGTGTTATTTTGAAATAAGCTATTTCGAAATAATGCTGTAGTGTAGACATACCCTAACAGAAAAGCAAATTCCATCCTGGTTATCAAAGTGATCATTTCCTATTTCAAGGCAGACACAATAATAAATAATGAGTCTAGAATTTTGAACTAAATACGAGAAAAGATTTTTATAAAAGATCCCAGTACAGATCTGCTAGCTTCTATCAGCACATTTTCCTGTTTCTCCAGTCTGTGCTGGGATGGGGAGCCAGAACACAGCTTCTTTTCTTACAAATGCTCTCATGCCACTTGCTTTTCCTTTCTGAGTGGATGCAACTGTCCTCAGCACACTTAAGCTTTGTCTGCATTTAACAGTTTAAAGTGCAGCTGTGGCCAAGCTATAAACTGTAAGGCTGTGTCTACACTGGCACCCCTTTCCGGCAAAGGGATGCTAATGTAGCACTTTGGAATAGGCAAATCTGCAGGGGATTTAAATATCCCCCACGGCATTTGCATTAACATGGCTGCCGCCATGGGTAGGGTAGGAATAAGAGATCCTCCGGAAAAGGCTTTATTTTCCGGAGAATCACGTCTAGACTGGCGCTTTTCTCCGGCTTACCTCCAAGCCGGAAAAAAGCGGCAGCCATGTTAATGCAAATACCGTGGGGGATATTTAAATCCCCCGCGGATTTGCCTATTCCAAAGTGCTACATTAGCATCCCTTTTCCGGAAGGGATGCCAGTGTAGACACAGCCGTTAACGTGTGGCCATGGCACAAGCACTCTGTGAACCACCTCTGCAAGGGGAGTAGTAGCAGCCTGGTTCATACTGGCACTTGATAGCACTGTAACCTCCTGCACTCGGAATGGGAGTGTTTTTTCACACCTCTGAGGCAGAAAGTTATTATAGTGCAGTAAAGTGCCAGTGTAGACTTAGCCTTAGTCAGTTTAACAGGGCTTTGGAAAACATACCCAGAGTGGTCTGAAGGAAGGCCTTGAGGCAAAGTGAGAAAAATAAACAAACAAGTTCCCAGCTTGACCTCCCATGAACTCCAGTGAGTAAACAGGCTAAGAAAACCTTTGGTATCTGTTTTAAACTTTAAGTATAACCCTTGCACACATGTGTTCTCTCTCACACACACATTAGGCACCAAAGTCAATGGGAGTTTTACCTTCAGAATTTGATTCTTTATTCAAAGACAGATAGATAGATTTTTTAAAAAAATAGGACCTACATAGCAGTTTTCATCAGTAGGTCACAAAGTGCTTTATAAAGAAGAGCAATGCCATTATTCCCATTTTACAGATTTAGAAACTGAGCCAAAAAGAGGAACAGAATCTCCTGAACTATAGTGACAAAAGTCTGCCAATATCAGATATCTGCTGTGCTCTCAACACTGAGTGCACATATGCTGCTTTTGTGTTTATATCTAATAAGACTGCCTTTGACCATCCTTTATGCGAGGCCACTGCCACATGGCAGTATCTATACAACTTGTTCATTCCTACTCGAACCCATCTCACCCACATATATACCCACTTATATAGTCCTTCCCTATATTCCTCTACTGCACATACATTTTACCATCTAACCCTCTAAATGGCTGGCAGATAGGGAGATCCAGCTTAACTCATGCGGAAGCTTAGTCCAAACAGAGGAGTCATTGAAAGTCTACTCAGACAGGATTCCCTGACCCTGCTTACTGGAATCAGTGCTGTAAATGATGTGTAGAAGAGGACTGGGGAGTTAAAATATGTGTGTGGGCGGGGAGTGCTTTTTAGCTTGAATTGGCCTATACAGAGATGTGCCAGAATTCTTTTTGCTCAGATGAGAGCTGTATAAATTCATCCAGTTTTTCAATCTACTCCAAGAGACTGAGTCAGAATCAAATAGGAGAGAGAGTACAAATGTTTTTAAGGTGCAGTTACAAAGTTCTGGGAGTTTTTTAAGGGATGCCACCTGGAAAAAAAATCAGTGAACGTCTGTCCCCTATATCCATGTCGAAGAGTCATAGGTAGGATGGGACAACAGTTATTTGTATACCTACTGGCTCCAACCTTTCTATTCTGAAGCTTTCCAAGGGAACACTGGCTGCTTAATTTGGATGGGAGTTGTTGCCATTTCAGGAAACTTTAAAAATGCAGTGAGACAACTTTTTTTTTTAAACTCACATATATAGTCTTTGATTTTAATTTTTAAATGAAATCTGCTTGGCCATCCTCTTAAAATAAAATGGCCACGTCAGTCAAACATAGCTCAACATTTTCACCCTGTTGCAAAGCGACGATGTTGGTCCCATGTTCATGATGCTTCATGTTATGCATTTCCTAATGGAACTCCTTTTTTGCATGGCTGCTCCCAGTTTCACTGACAAGATGATAGCTACACTGTAGATTGTCTGCCTAACAATGAGAATGACCCAGTGACTATAAATTCACACACATTACCCTATCTAATGTTCCTCTTTCAGGGACAAGTGGCCACATCTACATGCTTAGAATCAAGTTGATAGTTCTGAGGATGTGCTTTGAAAACAAGCTGTGCAGTTCACCCAAACTTTATTTTATCTTTACATTACTAGCATCATAACTTGAGGAACTGCAGAGATAGCATCAACGTTTCACATAGAGAAAGGGAGTGGAGAGAATTTGTCATGTTTCCGAATTTGTCATGTTTGAACAAGCACTGAAGTGGCTAATACAATGTATTATAGTCTGGGTCTGAAGAGTCAGTCAGATTAGAAAGAATCATAGTTTACGAGTTTTTCTTCAGACTGTGAACAAATAAAGCAGCAGAAACCCAATTATGACTTCACATTTTATCACACTACTATTTCCATAGTGTTTTTTCACATCAGATCTGATTATTTTAAATCACATAAAGTAAAAGGATGAACTAGATATTTTAAGCAACTGAAAACAGAGTATTCTAGTGGAAAGAAATTGTCAGCTTTAACTATAGCAGGGCTACCTGTAGCACTTTTAATGGACAGACAGGAAGAAGAAACAAAGCAACTCCCACTCGGCAGGAATATCCTAGTCTATGTGTTCTGTCCCCTACTGTCCTTTGAAGTGGGACAGTAGCACAATGCATTAGGATTCAAATAGGAAAGTTTCACACACTATTTGGGATTACAAATTATATGAGTTTGCTGAATTGAGTGTTTGTTTACATCACCAAACTACTATCCACTGTAGCACTGGGCATCATGTCTGGAAGTCTCTTTGGTGTAAGCCTAGGCATGAACTTGTGTAAATGCTGCACAAAAGATTGAACTACATGGGTGTAGGCTCTGGCTGCCTCTAAGTCTTGCAGTCCAGTTCACAGTAATCCCCTCAAAAACTGCATGCTGATGGCAAGACCTTTTGGCTGGTGCAGTGGTTCCCTTTGTGACGGTATGTGTTTTAATAAGCCCTCCAATATACTTTTATTCAAGGGTATTTTGTCTGAGGTCTCTGTTCTAGGCAATGAATCACATGCAGTCCACACAAGTGTAAATAGTTCACAGCCAATCCATCCAGTAAGTGACTGCTTTTTTGCCATCTATGGCATTAGAAGGCCTCTCAAGTGCACCATGCTCTTGTAGTCACTCCAGTCTGTCTGTGAACTTACATATAATGTAAATATTTCCAGGAGCTATAGCCATAGTTCCAGTTTGACTGATGGGATGAAATTCAGAGTTGGTTCAAGCAGGCTACAGTTTCTCAGGAGTTACACCCTCTGGCATGGGTCTGAATGTGGCCAATGTAGTCTGTAGTCACCCAGTTCAGTTAGGGTTTGAAGAAACATCTCTACCCTGCACTAATGCTATAAAACACCATTGCCTATTTAGTCACTGAGGGTGTGTTTAGACTACAGGGGTTTTTTCGAAAAAAGTGGCCTTTTTTGAAAAAACTTCCCCTGCATCTAGATTGCTGCTGTGTTCTTTCGAAAGTAAATCGAAAGAACGTGGCAAATTTTTCAACCGTGGAAAACCTCGTTTTATGAGGAATAACGCCTTTTTTCAAAAGTGCTCTTTCGAAAAAAGGTGCTATGTAATGCAAACTGTGCTTTTTCGAAAGAGAGCATCTAGACTGCCTGGGTGCTCTCTTTCGAAAAAGCGGCTTGCTTTTTCAAAAGTACTGGTTGTAGTCTAGATGCACTTTTTTGAAAGAGGCTTGTAGTCTAGACGTACCCTGAGTGTAACTTGTCCCTGAAGAGTGTGTCTGAGAGGTGTGGTGGGGATGGACAATGGAAGGATGGAGAAGTGCACAGTGGAGGAGATGCAGAGTCAATGCAAAGTGAACTAATAGAAACCCGTTCAAGTTTTCTCATGCCAGATGAATTTCCATACTAAGAAGTTGCACCAGGGCATTGGAGAGGAGTAATTAGTGCTACAGGTTCAGTCCATTGAGTGTTAATTTGTCTGAGTACAGTCATAAAAGAGGGGTTGGAGGTGAAAAAAAGGATGAATGACTAAAGGAATCCCACAAAGAAGGGGCGGGATGTGGAAGTAGAGGCTCGCAGTTTACACTCCAGAGGCTCTTTCGCTGATCGAGTTATTTGGGGAAAATGAGACTTTGTTTATTCACGGCCTTCCACGGGTTGCCCTAGTAATCTGAACTGTTACATTTATTTCCTTTCCTGTATTATGTCTCCCATTTTTTGCCGCCTGTAGTCTACAGCACAGGGATACAGACAGACATGAGCAAACTGCCTTTGACTTTGGCAGGTGGCTAGCCCACCCAGATTCTCATTCCATATTTTTCTCCTTGACACAGTGGCATAGGTAGGACAGGAAAAGTGGGTGGGCCCAGCTTTCAGGTGGGTGGGCATGATGGGGGACAGGAAAGAGGCCTTTGTGGAGGCAGGAAGGTGCAAGGGCAGAAAGGATCCAGTGTCATAGGGAAGGTGGGAAGGGAGAGGGTGCAGGAAGGGTCCAGTGACCTGAGGAGAGGGGAAGGAAGGGGAGGGATCGGACCCTGGCAAGAGGGGGCAGGAGGAATGGGGGACCTGCCTCTCTCCATTCTCCTCTAACTGCTCAGCAGGCACCTGGGGCACACTGGCTGCAGGGAACATCAGTGGGGTAGAGGGGGACCCCACAGGCGCTTGAACTCCACCCACACCTTCCAACCCCAGTTCAGTGTTTGCTCTCCAGCCAATGTGCTATGCACTGCTGCCCCCGTTTCCAGCATTAGCCCCACGCAGACCTTCTCCCATGCAGCAACCCCCGTGGCAAGGTGGACAGCAGGAATGGGGGAAAGGGGCGAGTAGGGGTCCAGTTCCAGGGGCAGGAAGAATAGGGGACCTGTCTCCTCCCGCCCTGCTCTTACTGCTCAGCAGGCAGCCCTGCCACATTGCTTTCTTGCTGGTATGCCAGGCACTTCTGCCCTAGTTTCTGGCCCCAGCCCCATTCAGACCTTCCCCCCATAAGGCACCCCGTTCCCCCCACGGGGCTAGCACTGGGGCCAGAGACTAGGGCAGCAATGTGTGATGCAGCCAGGCTGACTGACACTCAGCCAGAGTCAGGAGTCCCAGACTATACATTTGGGGAGGTCCATCCCTGATTTGGGTGAGCCTGGAGGCTAAGTGGGTGGGCCGTGGCCCACTGGGGCCCACTTGCAGCGATGCCCCATCCTTTACACGCTATAAGAGGCAGCAGTTCCATCTGTGTTTTTTGCTTATAGAGACTGCAAGTAACACTAATGTAGAATTACGTGCAAGTAGGTGAGATGGTGCCAGCAGACAGCTTCAGGAAAGAAGAGATTAAATCCTCAGAGCTGTAATTGTGCTGTTGGTGAAACAATTTACCATTCTGGCCGCAGGAAGAGCAGCAGATGGGCTTTTCTGGCAAGTGCTGCTTTGAACCATCAAAAGAGCAGGGAGAACTTACCATACTGTTCCATTTCCACTTGGCTTGGGGACCTTGTTTTTTCTTTGCAGTGATACTTCTGTGTTTGTTTGCTTGCTATGAGACACTGAGAACACTGGAGTTCATGAGTGAGCTGGTTACACAGGCAGGCTCTGTAGTGCTGCTGGCTTTTTTCCCCACACCAATCTCTTTCAGGCCCTTCCCACAGGGCCTGGTTTATTAATTCACACATAAAATTAGCAAAGTAACCCAAACCAAAGCTGTTCCCTTGACCAACAGAGATTGCGGGGGTCTTTCATTCTGTCTCCTTTCTCATGGGGCCAGCATTGCCTGACCCCTTCACTCCAGCAGGGCTGACCATGCTGCTCCAGAGTCAATCAGTTGGGATAGATGGAGTGACAGTGAGTTTGCAGCTACAGAATAGTGTGAATGTGTGCACGACTGGAGAAGAGAAGGCAGAGAAGCCAGGGCACCTCATACACATCAGTCCTTTGCCACATGCCACTGTTCTGGCCACTGCTGCTCAACTGTGCCAATGCACCTGAGTTTGGTTTACAGCATGCCTCTGTCATTGTCATCTGCCAGTTTTTCCTTGGCCTTCCTCTCTTGAGTAAACCAGTCAGTGCTTGCTTAGCAAGTTTCCCATCTGCCATAAGGTGCACATGGACCAGCCACCTAAGCTTTCTTTCTCTGATAATGTTTTCTAACATGTCCTGTTCTCTTAGCACCTTTATTCTTATCTTCCTAAGCCATCTGTCACAGGCGGTCGCCAATCTCTTATTGTTCTCCATTGTCATTGGTCAAGTCTCTGTTCAATATAGTAGCCTGCTCAGTATAATTGCATGGCAACCTGAATGTTAATTTGATGCAGAGATCTCTGTTCATTCTTTCAAATGTGGTGTTTGCTTTCCATAATCTTGTATATCTATATTACAACCACTTCCAAAAGTTATCATGTTTCCCAGAGAGCAGCTCCCTTCTACTTGTTTCATTTATTTTCCATCTACATAGACCTGTGCATTGGTTGTTCAGTTACCTTCCTCATCTTGGGTTTCTTTGCTGTTACTTACAATTCAATTTTTCCTGCTTCCCATTCTTACATGTAAGAGCAATCATTCTGTTTCAAGTCTTAGGCTATGTCTACACTGCAGAGAAAAGTTGGAAAAAGATACGCAAATTGCAGTTTCCAAAAGAGGCTTTTCCGAAATTTGGCCCATCTACACAGGGTCAAATTTTGGAAAAAACTCCTCTTTCAGAACATCCCTTATTCGTCTCACCTCACATGTTTACTTTTTCAGAGACTGTTCAAAAACATCTGGTATCCCGGAAAAACTCTGCAGTCTAGACATAGCCTTACTTAGTAATGCAGTTTCATTAGCAAAGTCAATCTTGTGCACCTTGTTTCCACTCACCCATTTTACACTGTCAATTACCATAAAATCTCGACTATAATGCGCTCCTATGCATAATGCGCACCTACCTTTTAAACATGAGAATTCCGGCATAAACTGAGCTCCTTTCTATAATGCGCACCCCGACTTTGCCGTATTTTGTTTTGTCTTATCTTGTCTTTTTGTATTGCCGGGTAATCACACGTGAGCGCATGAGTAAACACTGTGCAGTGTTTCCATGCTCTCTTTGGGATGCCGTGAGTTGTCGGTGATCTTACACAACTGCTGAAAAACTTAAAGTTGTTAGCTATGCTGAGGCTCATGGCAACAGAGCTGCCAGCCATGAATTTGGTGGCATAGCAGAGTCTAACATTTGACTTTGGAGACGGCAGAAAGAGCGCCTGCAAGCGCTGCCTTGGATGAAGATGGCTGAGCGAGGTAAAAATGCTGCGTATCCTGAGCTGGAGCCAAGATGGTTGAATGGATTGCTGAGCGTAGATAGCAAGGCGGTGGTGTTAGCATCGCGGAGGTTAGTATGAAGGCTTTGACCATTGCCAAAACGTGCACTAACACAGCTGGGTTTAAAGCTTTGTATGGCTGGGGCAATCGGTTCATGAATTGCCATAGTCTATCGGTCCGACGCCAAACAACTATCGCACAGAAGCTACCCATGGACTCAGACACCAAGCTACTATGGTTCCAAAAGTTTATCATAAAACTACACAAGCAGCACTGCTACGACCTTTCATTAATTGGTAATGCAGATCAGACACCATTAAATTTCAATAATCCCTACAACAGAATGCTTGAAGTGAAAGGTGCCAAGACCGTCTCCATTGCTACCACAGGCCATGAAAAGTCTAGGTGTACTGTAATGCTTGCTTGCATGGCTGACGGAACGAAGCTGCCTCCTTATATTGTGTTCAAGCGCAAGACAATGCCAAAGAATGTTATATTCCCGAACACCGTTCATGTGCGTGTTCACCCTAAAGGCTGGATTGATGAAGCTTTAATGCTTGATTGGCTACAGACGGTTTGGGCGAAGCGGCCGGGTGGACTCATGAGAAAGCGATCTCTAAGGGTATATCTACACTACAGCACTAATTCGAACTAACTTAATTCGAATTAGTTAATTCGAACTAAGCTAATTCGAACTAGTGCATCTAGACCTAAAAACTAGTTCGAATTAGCGTTTTGCTAATTCGAACTAGCATGTCCACATTGAGTGGACCCTGAACCGAGGTTAAGGATGGCCGGAAGCAATGCCGGCAGGGCATCAGATTAGGACTTAGAGCGAGGAGCTGCTGTCTCAGGCTAGCCGAGGGCTGTGCTTAAAGGGACTCGACCCCCACCCTGGACAGACAGTTCTCAGGGGTTCCCCGCTCGCTTGTCTAACTCAGTGAGGGACAGCAAAGCAGTCCTGGCTTGGAGTGCCCTGAATGCCCACACTCAGCACATCACAGCACTTGGCCATCAGCCCGGCTGCACTTACCGCAGGCTGATTCTAACAAACGCGAATTTGAGGGCTTCGAAGATGAGTAGAAGATCAATTAACATACGGTATTTGCTTGTTTGCGCTGCAGTGTTGATTTCATTTGTTTAACTTACCTTTTTGAAATGGTGTATATAGTTGCTTGTCGATGCTAATAAAAATCAAATTAACCTCTGGTGTCCAGCGATTAATTAAGTGCCGCGGAACCGCCAAATGAAAACTTTGGAAAAAAAACTCCTAAGGATAATGCGCACCCCTACTTTGACGTTAAAAAAACAGGAAAAAAAGTGCACACTATACTTGCAACTTTACGGTATACCTTTTGGTGCCTTCTTCATCACCCTGTCTTGTGAATCAAAGAAGACTGATGGTAACCTACACCCATTCTAATTCTAGTTACAAACAATGCTGAGCCACTCACCCAGGCCTGTATCTGATCCTACTAGGCATCTGTTTCCTTCATATACACCTCATTTGCTGATCAGCTTGTGTGGCGTTCCATAGCATCTAGCAGTATTCTACAGTGGCTCCCTCTGGACATTACCAAATGCTTTTATAAAGCTGATTAAGATGGGATTTTTCCAAGCAGGAGTTATTTCAGTGATCTGTTAAAGAGGGACTAACACTCTACGATGTGATCTATCTGTGGTCTTCTTCTCATAATATTTCTTCCACTGCCTTCTTCATTCTGTTCAGTAAAACAGGAGCCAATACTTTGCCCAGAATTGGTGGCAGTACTATGTCTTTCTAGTTCCTGCACTGATGTTGTTGCCCTTTTTTAGAAATGCCCCGGTGATACCATCTTTCCAGTCTCATGCCACTTCTTTCATTCTTTTACAGAACTTTGTTAGCTGCTCAGTTAGAATTTTGCATCCAGCATTTAGTACCTCGGCTTGAGTTCTGTGAACCCCAGGAGCCTTCCTCTGGCTTGAGGCCTCTGATGGCTGCTTTTATGTCACTGGTGTTATTGGTCCCTTTTCTGTTTCTAACTTAGCATTGCCATTTCTCTCAAACCAGTACATGAATGTCAGCTCTAGACAGCTTAATGTGGAATGAAAATGTTCTTTTTATTGTCTGGCTTGTTCTTCAATCCAATATAACTTCTTCATTTCTTCCATGCATTGCTCCACCTGAGTATAAATTGGTCAAACATCATCATGCTGCTCCCTGCCCATTTCCTCTCCTTGACACCAAGGATATTCACATGGGATTTTTTTATTTCTGGTATAACCTGTGCCAGCTTTTGTGTACTATACAAAGTGTGTATGTGTCAGTATCTACTCTTGTTACACATTTGGATATTTGGTTTTGAACTCCATCTCATCTACCACCCTCAAGTTTGGGTTGCAGCAAGATTTTATCTGAGCGGGCTGCAAACTCAACTGCAGAGTCTTTCAGGTTTATGCAGGCTTGGGACTGGCACGGTTTATCTGTTTCTAAAGAAATAAGATGTGGACAAATAAAGAAATATGACAAACCATTGCTCTGTCGGCTGCTCAGAACAGTTCTGTGGTCTTTTTTTAAAACTAAACTCTTCTCAGCCCTGTTGATTCAGTGGGGTGAGGACCAGTGTAGACACTGCAGTTTGGGCTGAAACTTGAGCTGTGGACCCTCCCCCTGGGGCTGCAGAAGCCAAGCTCCAGCCCAAACCTCAAATGTACACAGTGTTAGCCCCACAAACCCATCTGTACATCTGCACTTTGAGACTTGCTGCCATGAGTTTGAAAACGCAGTGTAGAAATACCCTTAGGCTTTGTCTGCACTACACAGCTTTTAACAACACAGCCTTGTTGCCACAGCTTTGTTGCTAAAAGTCGGGTGGTGGAAACGCTGTTTGTCAGCACTTTAGCCAACAAAATACTTCTACCCCCAACCAGCAGTGCTCACATTGTCAATAGGAGAGCACTTCTGTTGAGGACACGCTGTTCACACTGACACTTACTGCAGCATATCCCTTTTGGGGTCAGGGAGAGGGAGAAGGAGTTAGCGCCTCTGCATGACAAAAGTTTTGTTTCTCAGTTGTCAGTGTAGCCTTAGATGCCCTGTCATGCAGATGCCACTCTCTCTGGAGGAAGTTTCTCTTATGTGGTGGCAGGAATTCTCAGCTGGTACCATTTTGGCTTTGGCATCATGTTCCCATATGAGGATTCATCTTATTCCTAGTGCAGACACTGCAGTGCAGTATAAGGGCCGAGTCTGTATAAGTAGGGTCTGGACAAGGTGGAGTTGTGGTCTTTCAGATGAGATGTTTGACAAACACTTTCTCAAGACATTGGCTCTAGCTGCTGTACAGATGGAAGTTGAAGAATTCCCAGCACTTTTCAGAAAGTAGAAGCATAATCTTTGTGGGCAGACTGCCAAAAATTATCTTTAAGGGCCTGCCCAGCTAAGTATCTCTGGGCATCTCAGGACCTTAAACTAGTTTTGATGTTCAAGGTAGCATGTGAGCTGTGGCTGAGCACATACATAATGCCATGCCTGTACAGCCACTGCATGCCCAGTTTCTTCATAAGATACTTGGAGGTATAAGAGGTGATCTAGAATAAAACGGTTTCATTCTTCCATGCTCCTCCTCCTCTCCGCCCTCCCCCCCACACAGATGTGGCTAAAACCAGTGACATCTGTTTCTTTCTATCATCAGTATTAGGTTCAATGTCAACTCTGGCTTTCTAAACTCCAGAGATCTATGAAAGATTATATGTTCTGGTGTCTGGTGTGGGTTACGTCAAATTCTAGTATCCCATTCTGTGTTACTGTGATGACTGTGTGCTATCTTTAGTAGAAAGTTTCAGTAATTTTCCATAATACCACTGAACCAGTCTGTCCTTGCCTGGGGATATATAGCTGTGTGTGTTCCTAGCCGCAAATTTGCTTATAAGAACTGCATTTCTTTGACTAGTATTTATTAATATTAATAAGCTTCCAGATATAAAAGGGTAAAGTCTTGACCATCTTGTCAGTGTCAGTTGTAGCAACACGGGTCATAACTGAAAAACATTTCCAGCTCT